>NC_138771.1:667124632-667322132 GCF_965119305.1 Pelophylax lessonae
AAGCCAATGCCTGTGTCAGGTGGCTCTGATTGCCGCCTGACACCCGCAAATGCTCCCCGCTGAGAGAGAAGAATGGTTGGATGTTGTAAACACAGCCGACCGTCCTTCTCCCTGGGATGATCATAGAGATCATGTGACCCCTCCCCCATACAGTTAGAAACATGCCCCTAGGGTCACATTTAACCCCTTGATCACCCGTAGTGTTAACCCCTTCCCTGACACAGCGGGAGTCCTGCCGCGGGAGGAGCGGCTCCGATTGCCGCTGCCCTCTCCTGATCATCAGGGAAACGGAGAGAAGACCCGCCTGCTTATGTAAACAAAGCAGGTGGATCTTCTAAGTGACAGACAGGAAGAGATCAGCAGATTCAGCATAGCTGAAACTGCAATCTCTGTGTCTGTCACAGAACCCCCCTCCCCCCTCCCCCCACACGTCATTAAGCATGAGCCTCACATTTAACCCCTTGATCACCCACAGTGTTAACCCCTTCCTTGCCAGTGTCATTATTACAGTAACAGTGCATATTTTTAGCACTGATTACTGTAGTATTGTCACTGGTCCCCCCCAAAAGTGTCAAAAATGTCAGTCAGGGGTCCGATCTGTCCGCCGCCCCACCTTTGCTAGCAGGGCCGGTCTTTGGGGTGTGCGAGCTGTGCGGCCGCACGGGGCGCCATGGGCAACAGGGGCGCCGTGCGGCCATCACAGCTCGCAGACTGTGATTTGCAGGCAGTTAGTTACTCACATCAGTGGAGTGGAGTCCGAACGAGTCATACCAGCAGGCGCTGCCAGGTCCCCCTGCCCTGGGACTGACTGAAGACAGAGCATCGCATCGGATCGGCACCTGAAAAAAAATATGTCTGCTGCCGGCTCCCGAAAGGCACACTGCGCAGGCGCCGCTGCTCGGGAAAACCCGAACATGCTCGGCTATTCTCGGGCAGACGGCGCATGCGCAGTGGCGTCTAAGCGCCGGAAGGCGCCATTTTTTAATGCAAAGCCACCGTCCACAGAACGGTAAGTGTCACTGCTGTGTGTATCTACTTTTTAAGACAAATTAGGCTAAATATTTTTTATTTTATTGACAATGAAGGGGGGATATAAGGGACTTAACTGTCTTAACATAAGGGGAAAAAAAAAGAAGAAGTAAAATACAATAAAATAATACATAAAAATAATATCTTTACTACATAATTGCATTGGTAATGGCAGTTACATACATGTATGTAATGTATACATGTATGTAATGGGATGCATGTGTGTAATGTAATGTATGTATGTATGTAATGTATGTATGTAATGTATGCATGTAATGTATGTAATACATGTATGTAATGTATGTAATGTATGCATGTAATGTATGTATGTATGTAATGTATGTAATGTATGTATATAATGTATGCATGTAATGTATATAATGTATGTATGTATGTAATGTATGTAATGTATGTATATAATGTATGCATGTAATGTATGTAATGTATGTATGCATGTAATGTAATGTATGTAATGTATGTATGTATGTATGTAATGTATACATGTATGTTTAGGTGACCAGGGTGCGAGGGGTGAAGATGGGCAGTGGGGGGTGCCACAGGATTAGCTTGCACAGGGCGCCTTAACACCTAAGTCCGGCCCTGATTGCTAGTAAAAAAAAGTACTAGTAAAAAAAAAAAAACAATAAAAATGATATAAATCTTTCCCGTAGTTAGTAGACGCGATAGGTTTTGCGCAAACCAATCAAAATACGCATCTTTTGCCAAGATGAAGGTGACTTCATAGTTATTGGTTGTAAATGACAGAAGTCCATCTAATTTTAAACTTCTTCGATTGGACAACCAGGGGGCCAATCGTTCTCCACATAATGAAACAAAATCCTCCTTATTGATCCCATTCATCGCACTACAAATGAGTTTATTATTGTTTGTGCTCCTTCCAGGTGATAGAATCTCGAGTCATCTCCTGATGTCATGGCGACCTCGTCCTCCTCATCCTCCTCCTCACGAGGTATGACTGCTGATCCTGACAATTCTTTCCAATGTTTTCCTCCATCTCACATCTCCAGGGATTGGAATTAGATGATAGGATGTCTTATGTCTGGACATTTCCTGTAGACATCTGTTCAGTCCACCCATTAGAAGAGTTCAGGAGCTTTCATCAATTCTACAATCACATTCCTGTGTCTTCACCATATGGGGCCTCATGGAAGTGAGGCACACTGACACTGTCACACACACCACACTGAACCGACCCCCGGAGCGCCAGTGCCACTGATCGGATTTTGCTCAGCAGCCTCTGCTCTTCAGTGCTGGCTGTGGAGTGTGGACTGTCTGGTCTAAAGCCCCGTCCGTACACACGATAAGAAAATCTGAAGGGAAATTTCGTCCGGCGACCGATCTGCCGATTTTCGGATTGTTAGTATGGTCGACTCCGACTTTTCGGCTGACAAAATCCTGATGTGCAGGCTATAAAATTTTTGTTGTCCGTAATACAACGTCCGATTTTCGTCTCATTAGTACAGATTTCAACGGAAAAAAATCTTAACCTCCCTGGCGGTATGATTATGTCAGGAATTCTGTACCAAAAGCGGTACAATTCTTTTCATGGAAATTTGGCGTTATGTACTATAGGCCTACAATTCTTAGTAATTACTGACTTAAACCTGACCAAAACAAGACTCTAGTAGACACCCCAGATGTGATAAATTTGAAACACAAACACATGAATTATAATCTAATCAATAATATAATTTTATTATATAATATATAATAAAATTATATTATTGATTAGATTATAATTCATGCGTTATATATTATATATATATAAATATATATGTGTGTGTGTGTATATATATATGTGTGTATATATATATATATATATATATATATGCATGTGTATATATATATATATGTATGTATATATATATATATATATATATATATATATATATATATATATATATATATATATATATACATATATATATATACATATATATATATATATAAATGTATGTGTGTATATATATATGTATGTATATACAGTATATATATATATATATATATATATATATATACATACATACATATATAGAAGGTAAGGGACAGCGCTGCACGCTCTGTACATCTACTCCGAGCGTGACTCGGGGATACCGATCCTAGCATAGAGAATTCACCCCGAGTCACGCTCGGGGATACCGCTAAGAGGGATAAGAGCAAGACTAGGCATGCTCAGAGATGAAAGAACACATACAAAGCAATCCAACACATGACATCACTTCTGAGGTAGAATTCTGTCGTACGGGAAAATTTGTATGAAAAAAACCTCTTCACTTTCCACATCAGACTAGCATGCCACAAAAAACGGACGACAGATCGTTCGATAATCTGATCGTGTGTACGGGGCTTTATGGATGAAGATTCGTGGTGGAAGGAGGGAGGGACGGACGATCGCCGCTTCTAAAGGCTTTCAAGCACCAGAGAGTCTCTGAGAGATACAGACAGGTCACATACTGTGACCTGTCTGTCACTATGATCATATAGGCGCGGCGCAGGCAGCCTCTGTTCTGTCACTCACATCTCAGACTGTCAGGAACTCGGAGGGAGACCCTGACAGATCGCCAGGTCAGTTTTTCAGCATTGCCGTGGACGGCTGGGCCGGCACCTACATGGAGACCAGAGCTGCTGTACAGGCGGCTGCGGGACTCAGGAGAGGGAGAGACTAAGAAGGGAAAACCAGCGGCCAGGCGCCCTAGGCGGCAGTGCGCCCTAGGTGACTGCCTAACTTGCCTAGTGATAGCGTCGGCCCTGGTCATATGTCACTTTAATGTGCTGAGATATTACCAGGCAGACAAAGACACTCCCCATCACCTGCATGGAATAGGAGGAGGAGGAGAGACTCCAATCTACAGGGGGTTGGTGAGATGATGGTGTCTGGGAGGATCTGCTGCACTAATCAGTCTCTTAGTTATTATTTTATACATTTCAGAGGTTTGTCAGGACTAATCATTTCCCTTATCTTATTTCCAGCCAAACTGAAGAAGATGACACATGACAACAGATTTTCAGGTTAGTAGGACATCCACGTTTCATATGAAATCTCTTCTGGATTAACTTCTTTTTGTGTTGTAGTCTGGATCAGTGGCAGAACCACCAGGGTTGCAGTGGTCACACTTGCAACCGGCCCCTGATATTAATCCACCATGGGGAGGCCCCAAGACGGCAGGAAGGGGGCCCACTGCAGAACTTGGGCTTGGTTCACACTGTTGAAACCCCCAAAGTCATGCGATTTCCTTGTTACTTTCTTGAAACTTTTGTTATTTACCTTTGTGGTCTATGGCACTCATATCCCACCAAAGTTGCAGAAAGCTTATGCAGGAATCTTTTTTTGTTGTTGCTGGAAGGGGGCCCACTGCAGAACTTGGGCTTGGTTCACACTGTTGAAACCCCCAAAGTCATGCGATTTCCTTGTTACTTTCTTGAAACTTTTGTTATTTACCTTTGTGGTCTATGGCACTCATATCTCACCAAAGTTGCAGAAAGCTAATGCAGGAATCTTTTTTTGTTGTTGCTGGAAGGGGGCCCACTGCAGAACTTGGGCTTGGTTCACACTGTTGAAACCCCCAAAGTCATGCGATTTCCTTGTTACTTTCTTGAAACTTTTGTTATTTACCTTTGTGGTCTATGGCACTCATATCCCACCAAAGTTGCAGAAAGCTAATGCAGGAATCTTTTTTTGTTGTTGCTGTGACTTGATTAAGGTGGTATCCATTGAAATTAATGTATGTTGACCTGTCATGTGACTTTATGTGTCGTAAGTCGCATAGTAACTTGCAGCAGAGTGAATCAGGGCTTATAAAGGGCCCCATGACAGGAGTAAGTAGGAAGAGCCCTGGTCAGGAGGGAAGGGACCCAGGTTTGAAGGGAATGGCCCCTCCGACCAGAGGAAAGGGTCCAGAGACCAATGGAAAGGGCCCCAAGATTGATAGAGAGGTCCCAGGTGGTTATGGTAGCCCTTCCTGGTTTCTTGCACCGGGACTCTAAAGCCTCGTACACACGCAAGGAATTTCCGCCGACCGGTCGCCCGTCTTTTGTCCAGAGTGGTGTCTGTTGGTTGGAATGTGCTCTAGACTGCACACGAATTTTCCCGTACGACAGAATTCTACTTCAGAAGTGATGTCATGTGTTGGATTGCTTTCTTTGTGTTCTTTCATCTCTGAGCATGCCCAGTCTTGCTCATAAGATTTTTCCCCATCGAAATCTGTACTAATGAGACAGAAATTGGACGTGTTTTGACGGAGGACAAAAATTTTAATGCCTGCACACCAGGATTTTTTCGGCCGAAAAGTCGGAGTCGGTTGTCAGAAACACCATACTAACAAGCCGAAAATCGGCAGATCGGTCGTCGGACGAAATTTCCCGGCCAAATTTCTTCTCGTGTGTACGGGGCTTTAACGTTCTAGTTACTCCTCTGGTCTGGATGATGCCTACATAATTTGGATGCTACCACAATCATCCTGTATTTCATAGGATATCTTCTTTTAGGTTTCCATTCTTTGGGTTTATGGTTAGAATAGAACATTTCCAACTCTGTCCTATAAATACTATTTCATGTGTGTATGAGAAATAAAATATTCTCCTTTCTCTCATAAAGTCTTCAGAAAGGAATTCAGAGAGTCTGCGAAAGAGACGTTCCAGGGGATTCCAGAATATAATTCCCGAATGCCGGAGGATGTTTATCTACAGAATAGATTTACTAAATTATTAAAGGGACCCCAGAATAAAGAGGGAAAAGGAGACGAAATTAGGAGTTCAGGCAGAAAACATCTACAGAACCCGGAGGAAAGATCCCCAACCACAATCCAGGCCTTCTTTGACCCTGATGAAGACAGTTCGATCCCTAAGATTGTGGTGTTAGAAGGACCTGCTGGTATTGGAAAAACAATGACCTCCAAGAAGATCATGCTGGACTGGGCCTCTGGGGATCTCTACCAAGACAAGTTTGACTTTGTGTTTTATCTGAGCTGTAGAGAAATCAACACCATCCCTGGAAACATAAGCCTTGTGGGACTTTTATCCAGAGCCTGCAGACTGCAGAGTTCAGATGACCTGGTGTCTATTCTGGAGGATCCTGGAAGTCAGAGAAAACTTCTCACCATAGTTGATGGGTTTGATGAACTGAGATGGACTCTGGAGGAGGAATCTGAGGGTAGTCTTGACATTTTAATGGAAACCCACAAAGAAATAATTCTCCAAAGATTGCTCAGGAGACAGGTTCTCTCACAATCTTCTCTGATCATCACCACAAGGTCATTGGCAATGAAGAAACTTAACACATTCCTCAATGTTTATCGCAATGTGGAAATCCAGGGATTTACAAGGAAAGATCAAGAGGAATATATCCATAAGTTCTTTGGAAATAAAGAAGATGCAGACAAAGTTCTCAGTATAATAAAGGACAATGACGTTCTGTATACCATGTGTGCCGTCCCCATCACATGCTGGATTGTCTGCACTGTAATGAAACAAGAAATAAAAAAAGATTTGGCTTTAATTCAGTGTCATACCATGACTTCAATTTACCTTCTCTACCTGGAGGTTTTACTAACCCATCACAGCAAGAAGGAGCAGTCTGTACACCGGAAACAAACCTGTCTGAAGAAGCTGTGTGCTCTGGCCAATCAGGGAGTTCTGAACCAACAAATCTTATTTGAGAAGAAAGATCTAGAAAGACATGGACTTTCTCTGGATGAGGTGGAGTCTGTATTTTTGAATGAGAACATCTTTCATTGGGACGTCCGCACCCAGAGCCGCTACAGCTTCATCCACCTGAGTGTACAGGAGTTCCTTGCTGCTCTGTATTATGGGCTGGATGATGGGTGTGGGTCTACGGAAGGAACTTTACTCCCGGAGATCTGTAAAGGGGAATCACTCCGTGACTTCAGTTCAGATTCCCCACATTTAGCATTATCTGTACAATTCCTGTTTGGTCTCTTAAATGAAAATCAGGTGAAGACATTCTCAGAGAGCACAGGAATCCCCATCTCACTCCGAGCCAGATCTGCAATCATAGAATGGGCCATGAAGGACATTGATCAGACTTTCCCTACTCAGACCATCTTCTGTCTGTATGAGACTCAGGATGAGGACTTCATTAGGAGAGCCATGTCTCGTTGTTCAGATTTGATCCTGTACGGCTCACGTACTGATCACTTGTGGATGGACATTCATTATTCCAAGCAGCTAAGCTATTGCTTGAAGGCTTTGAAGAGAGAAAGTTTTCAGTCTTTATATTTTCTATATCTCACTATGGGTCCAGATTTCAAGAAAATTCTATCTCCATTCCTACACAAGTGTCGGTGGGTCAGGTAAGGGAGTGTGCGGACATCCCAACTGAATTCAGAGAATGGGCAGGAACCTGCTTACAGTATAACGGGGATTATCAGACATGTTCTCCAACTACCACACGTTTTAGAAGTCCTAGGGATGCATGCTTTCCCAGCCCTAAGCCCTGGTTCACATTAGCGCAATTTTCCAGTGACCTGCGACATTCTGGCAACGTGTATAGTCGCAGGTTACATGAAAATACAGGAATTTTAATCAGTTTTGTCATAGGCATATGCAGGGGGTGTGCCAGATGTGCCTGGGCACAACCTAATCACACCCCCCTGCCCCAGTAGTAAATGTTGGCTGCATCTGTCATGGCTGAGTGACTCTGACATCCTGTCAGAGCCCAGCCCCTCCCCGCCTAACTCCTCCATACAAACAGGAGAGGAGACTGCCTCAGTTTGCTCCTCCTCCCGCCCCTCTTCAACTGTGCCCACCCACATTCCAGGCCAGCCAGCAGCTAGCTCCCATACATGAAAACCAGGGTAGGAGACCACTGCGGTGGGGTGTGGGGGGGGGGGGGTCCAAGAGATCAGACTGTGGCTCCCCAGCGACTGCAGGGCTCTGAGCTGAGAGAGTCTCTCTCTCAGCCCGGTGACAACGCTGACAGTTCCTCCCCTACAGATTGGAAAGGAGAGGAGACAGGGAGCTAGTTCTCCTCCTCCTCCCGCCCTCTCCTCCTATGTCTGCCCCGCCCACACTGCCCGGCAGTGTTGTGCCTAAGAGAAGGGGATGTGTGGGCGGGGCGTTTGAAGCCATGCAACCAGAAGAGGAAAGATGTAGCATGATCCATCCATCCATCCACTCCCTCCCTTCTCTCTCCTGCATCCCAGTGAGTACACTGTAAAAGGGACTCTGATGACATCTTTCTTTCTTCCCTTCTCCTTTTCTCTCTCTTTCTTTCTTTCTTTCTTTCTTTCTTTCTTTCTTTCTTTCTCGCTTTTTCTCTTTCTGGGATGCCATTAAAGTTGATGTGTGTGTAAAGGTAGGCGTCCCAATACTTTTGGTAATATAGTGTATATGGTTTACAAGGTATAAAATATTACGGCACTGAGCGATTACAGCAGTGTATCGATATCGTGTCACCAGTGCCTCCCAACATGGGGGTTCAACGTGCTTTCCACCAGCCGGAAACTCCGTCACCCGGAAGCAGGGCTTTTATTCTCAGAGAATAGGTGCAGGAACTCCCCCTTTCAGATCCACCCCTTGTCTCCGCCCCCAACCACCTCTGAGCACCGTCCCTTGGTTTTAGCCCCTACCCACCTTTCAATACTGCCCTTTTTAGAGAATACAAACATTTGTGGTGCTGGATAATTTGTATGGAATTTGGCAGCAACAGGCAGCAACAACAAATATCCTCACGGCCAGCATCAATAGACCCCCCAGCAGCCAGCAGCAATAGACCCTTACCTCAACAATAGATTCCTCCTAGAAACAACTGACCCAACAACAACATAAGACCCACCTGCAGCAACAATAGATCCCCCATCAGCAACAATAGGCCTCAATCAGAAGACCCTGCAGCACACCCCAGAAACCCTTGCCATTACATACATTTAGTGCTGGAGGTGCCGGAACCGCGTTCCCCCGCGTTCCCACTGAAAAAAAGCGCTGCCCAGAAGTGATGTCAGAAGCTACGTAACTCCGCCTCAACACGTTTTGCCATCATACCTTCATCAGGAACCTGAGGCACGTATACAATCACGGTCAAAATATACCCTTCTTTAATTGGGACCCGGGAAATTTGTTAACCCCTCCCTCTACTGTTAACCAACCCCTCCCTGTTAAAGTGGAGCTCTACTCAAAAGGGGAAACTCTACTTGTTCACACACTCCTCCCTTCTTTACTGCCACATTCGGGGGGAGGAATGGGTACCTGGTTTTCACAGGTACCTGCTCCCACTTCCTAATGCGATCGCCACACTGCGATCTATGTCATGTCCGGCCCCTCCTTCTTCCCTCCGCTGCCTTCTGGGACCTGTGTGTGTTCCAGAAGATGGTGGGACCATTCTGAAAGTGCAGCCTGGCTCACACATGCAGAGTAGGAAACCGGCTGTGAAGCCTGAAGGTTTCACTGCTGGTTTCCGTAACTTGCAATGCCGGTGTTGACGTCACGCCAGCTGATTGCTAGAGTGACGTCAGTACTGCGCATGCGCAGATCATCAGGGGGCATTATCCGACTATCTGCACTATTCGACAGAACACTGGCGCCTGCATCCAAAGCCGATTGACGAATCGGCTTGGGGTGCCGACATTGCGGGGTCCCTGGACAGGTAAATGTCCTTTTTTTTTTTTTACAGGCTGGAACTTCGCTTTAATATCAAATGCTACATAATGATGCACTGATGAAACCCTTCCAATCAAATAAAAATAAATACAATTCATTTATACCCTTTATAGTCAATTGTTATAACCATTGCATCAAAGATTATGGATATCAATTATTTATCCGCTTCAACCTTTTTTAAAATTTATAATATATATTCTATATTATCCACTTACCACAAATCTCCGTAGCTGTACGTTGGCTGCAAGAAGTGGTTATAGCGGGGTGATGCCTGCAGCTAGAGGCCTCATCCCGGTACTATTTTTTAGAGCCGGCGGTCGGCTTCCAGGCGGTAATGATCAATGTGGCTCAGGAGCCGCTCGATCGTTACCCCAGCAAGCTGGAGGCGGCACCCCCCCCTCCCGCCGCCTTCCGTGGCTCTGCCAGGGTCTCCCGCCCCACCGGCTGGTTGGAGTCCCGATCAAAGCCAGATGCGGCTTCGATCGGGTCGTCTCTGCTGACGTAACCCGGAGGCAGCGTCCATGACGTCACATCCGGGTTACTCGGCTGCTAAAGGTGCCAAATTTAAAAAAGTGACTTATTCAAAAATGCAGTTTTTGGCATTTTGAATACATTGAAGTGCAGTGGAGGGGTTTGGGGTCTTTTAGACCCCCGATCTCTCCATAAAGAGTACCTGTCACTGCCTATTACTGTCATATTCCCCCCTGATCCCTCCATAAAGAGTACCTGTCACTGCCTATTACTGTCACATTCCCCCCGATCCCTCCATAAAGAGCACCTGTCACTGCCTATTACTGTCACATTCCCCCCCGATCCCTCCATAAAGAGTACCTGTCACTGCCTGTTACTGTCACATTCCCCCCGATCCCTCCATAAAGAGTACCTGTCACTGCCTATTACTGTCACATTCCCCCCCGATCCCTCCATAAAGAGTACCTGTCACTGTCTGTTACTGTCACATTCCCCCCGATCCCTCCATAAAGAGTACCTGTCACATTTTGCAATTGCATATTGCAATGACCAACATTTTATTCTCCAGAGTCTTTGTTAAAAATATACACAATATATAAAAATATATATATAATTTTGGGGGGTTCTAAGTAATTTTCTAGCAAAAAATACTGATTTTTAACTTGTCAAATTGGGCTCGGTCCCTAAGTGGTTAAAGAAGTACTCATGCCATCTAGTGGCCATAAAGAATATTTATATCCACATTTTGTAATTCTATTCCCCATTATATGGTTCCAATTGTGCCCTACAAAACGAGTTACAATAAAGTTATTGGGCTCGGTTCACATATAGGAGAGTTGGATGGGTTTTGAACCGCATCCGATTCGCATGAAACTGGTTTTCTATGGAGCCGGTTCACATATGGGCGGTGCAGCAGCAGTGCAAATTCACTGTGAATATGAAGAGTACTGAGCACTGCGGTGAGGTTCAGATGCGAATTCCAGGCTATTGCCTTCTATGGGAATCCATTTGAATCACACATCGGATTAGTTTTGAACGCAAATTCAATCCAAAAAAAAAACAGTGTGGGGGACACCCCAATCTAAGAAGGGTCCTTTCAGGTCTGGTACGCATTTTAAGGGGAACCTTGTGCCAAAATGTAAACAAAATGGCGTGGGGTCCCCTCCCAGTCTATACCAGACCCTTAAGTCTGATATAGATTTTAACCACAACTGGACCGGAAGAATTTGCCCCTTTAATGACCAGGCCATTTTTTGCAATTCGGCACTGCGTTAATTTAACGGACAATTGCGCGGTCGTGCAACGCTGTACCCAAATAAAATTGATGTCCTTTTTTTCCCACAAATAGAGCTTTCTTTTGGTGGTATTCGATCACCGGTGCGATTTTTATTTTTTGCTCTATAAACAAAAAAAGAGCGACAATTCTGAAAAGAAAACAATATTTTTCACATTCTGCTATATGACATTTCCCCCTCCAAAAAAAAAAATTAAAAATCACATTTTTTCATAATTTTAGGCCAATTTGTTTTCTGCTACATATTTTTGGTAAAAAGAAAATCGCAATAAGCGTATTTTGATTGGTTTGTGCAAAAGTTATCGCGTCTACAAACTACGGGAAAGATTTATGTCATTTTTATTTTATTTTTAGTTTTTTACTAGTATAGGCGGCGATCTGCGATTTTTAGCAGGACTGCGACATTGCGGCGGACAGATCGGACCCCTAACTGACATTTCTGACACTTTTGGGGGGACCAGTGACTGGGCCATACAGAGATGTCACCTAGTGGCACCGCCCCCTTGTGATGTTACCAACCGTTTCATGCTAAGGGGCAGGGCCATAGAGAGATGTCACCTAGTGGCGAGCACACGCCACCGGCAGCACGCTCCCAACCCCCACTAGGCAGTGGGGATGCCGATCCACGGGACCAGCGGCACCAATTGCCGCCGGGCACCCACGATCGCTCCCCGCTGAGAGAGAAGAACGGTCGGATGTTGTAAACACAGCTGACCGTTCTTCTCCCTGGAATGATCACAGAGCGCCTGTGATCCTTCTATATAGGAACACAGGTCTCTATGGTCATTTCACAAGCCCCTCCCCCATACAGTTAAAAAACACTCCCTAGGCTCACACTTAACCCTTTGATTGCCCCATAGTGTTAACCCCTTTCCTGTCAGTGTCATTATTACAGTAACAGTACATATTTTTAGCACTGATTACTGTAGTAATGTCACTGGTACCCCCAAAAATGTCAAAAATGTCAGTTAGGGGTCCGATCTGTCCGCCGCAATGTCGCAGTCCCGCTAAAAATCACTGATCGCCTCCATTACTAGTAAAAAATAAATAAATAAATAAAAATGACATAAATCTTTCCCCTAGTTTGTAGACACGATAACTTTTGTGCAAACCAATCAATATACACTTATTGGGATTTTTTTTTTTTTTTTTTTTTTTAGCAAAAATATGTAGCAGAATACATATTGGCCTAAAATTATGAAAAAAAAATATTTTTTTTTTTTTATTGGGAATGTTATGTAGCATAAAGTGGAAAATATTGTTTTTTTTTTCAGAATTTACAGCACAAAAAATAAAAATCGCACAGGTGATCAAATACTACCAAAAGAAAGCTTTATTTGTGGGAAAAAAAGGACATACGGTACATTTTGTTTGGGTACAGTGTTGCATGACCGCGCAATTGTCAGTTAAAGTCATGCAGTGCCAAGTTGAAAAAAATGGCCTGGTCATTAAACAGGAAAATCCTCCGGTCTTAAAGACGTTAAAATGAATTGAAAATATGGCAAAAAATGTATCAAAAAATGTATCAAAAATTAAACACACCTGTGGGAAGTTCAGTCACATGTCCAGGGGAGCGCAGATGCATCAAAAAGGCAAAGCTAACCATAGTTCCCTGTCCTCTTATACGGTTCATGTACACAGCAGAATAGAACAGAATACAAAAGAAAAGAAAATAATCAAACAGAATAGAGAGAATAGAAAAGAATAGAAAATGGAATAGAAAAGAATAGAATAGAATAAAATCAAATAGAATGAATACAGCCATCTTGCAGCATTCTAATATTTTTCAATTCAAAAATAAGTACCGAATTTGAATATATGAAACAAATGCCGAAACCATATTAATTCTAATATAACAAATAAATCCAAACACTAAACAAATTTTTCTATAGTGCACATCTCTAATCCCTCACATTTCACTTCATAGCCCCCCCCCGTATTGTGATATTATGTCCCATCATTAGATTCTGTGACCTTGTGTCTGCACCTCGTAGAGTTTGTCCAATGTTCAGCAGTGGTGCCCTCTGACATACAGTGGGTACGGAAAGTATTCAGACCCCCTTAAATTTTTCACTCTTTGTTATATTGCAGCCATTTGCTAAAATCATTTAAGTTCATTCTTCTTCCTCATGAATGTACACATAGCACCCCATACTGACAGAAAAACACAGAATTGTTGACATTGTTGCAGATTTATTAAAAAAGAAAAACTGAAATATCACATGGTCCTAAGTATTCAGACCCTTTGCTGTGACACTCGTATATTTAACTCAGGTGCTTTCCATTTCTTCTGATCATCCTTGAGATGGTTCTACACCTTCATTTGAGTCCAGCTGTGTTTGATTATACTGATTGGACTTGATTAGGAAAGCCACACACCTGTCTATATAAGACCTTCCAGATCACAATGCATGTCAGAGCAAATGAGAATCATGAGGTCAAAGGAACTGCCTGAAGAGCTCAGAGACAGAATTGTGGCAAGGCACAGATCTGGCCAAGGTTACAAAAAGATTTCTGCTGCACTTAAGGTTCCTAAGAGCACAGTGGCCTCCATAAACCTCAAATGGAAGACGTTTGGGACGACCAGAACCCTTCCTAGAGCTGGCCGTCCGGCCAAACTGAGCTATCGGGGGAGAAGAGCCTTGGTGAGAGAGGTAAAGAAGAACCCAAAGATCACTGTGGCTGAGCTCCAGAGATGCAGTCAGGAGATGGGAGAAAGTTGTAGAAAGTCAACCATCACTGCAGCCCTCCACCAGTCGGGGCTTTATGGCAGAGTGGCCCGACGGAAGCCTCTCCTCAGTGTAAGACACATGAAAGCCCGCATGGAGTTTGCTAAAAAACACCTGAAGGACTCCAAGATGGTGAGAAATAAGATTCTCTGGTCTGATGAGACCAAAATAGAACTTTTTGGCCTTAATTCTAAGCGGTATGTGTGGAGAAAACCAGGCACTGCTCATCACCTGTCCAATACAGTCCCAACAGTGAAGCATGGTGGTGGCAGCATCATGCTGTGGGGGTGTTTTTCAGCTGCAGGGACAGGACGACTGGTTGCAATCGAGGGAAAGATGAATGCGGCCAAGTACAGGGATATCCTGGACAAAAACCTTCTCTAGAGTGCTCTGGACCTCAGACTGGGCCGAAGGTTTACCTTCTAACAAGACAATGACCCTAAGCACACAGCTAAAATAACGAAGGAGTGGCTTCACAACAACTCCGTGACTGTTCTTGAATGGCCCAGCCAGAGCCCTGACTTAAACCCAATTGAGCATCTCTGGAGAGACCTAAAAATGGCTGTCCACCAACGTTTACCATCCAACCTGACAGAACTGGAGAGGATCTGCAAGGAGGAATGGCAGAGGATCCCCAAATCCAGGTGTGAAAGACTTGTTGCATCTTTCCCAAAAAGACTCCTGGCTGTATTAGATCAAAAGGGGGCTTCTACTAAATACTGAGCAAAGGGTCTGAATACTTAGGACCATGTGATATTTCAGTTTTTCTTTTTTAATAAATCTGCAACAATGTCAACAATTCTGTGTTTTTTCTGTCAGTATGGGGTGCTATGTGTACATTCATGAGGAAGAAGAATGAACTTAAATGATTTTAGCAAATGGCTGCAATATAACAAAGAGTGAAAAATTTAAGGGGGTCTGAATACTTTCCGTACCCACTGTATCACCCTCCTCCTGCCAGATCAGGTGTTATGTGCCAGTCATTCATTGGTGGACAGGAATGGGTGTGTCCAGCCAATGGAGGGAAAGCTTTATGTTTAGAGATCTGGGGATGGAAATAATGCCAGGTGTGTGACATCATCACCCCAACATTGGAGGGGTCGATTGTCTGCAGAAGTGGGTGGAGATGGGAATGTGTGGGCTGCATTTTATGTTTGGAACCAAAGTGGTGTTCCCCGATTTTCCAGAAACTGTTGATGAATGGAAACCCCTGTGTAGGTAGGCTGGAGATCTTGCATATACTGTATATAAAAGGCCTAATTTAAGCTTTGTCTGGACTGTGACTTCAAAGGCTGCTCATGGCCACCAATGACAAGTCCTCATCAGGTCCAGTATGAGACTGTAGAGCCAGAGGGGAAGGCAGCCATGTGGGAGGGAAATGTTGGGTGTTACATTGTTATTCTTGGTGTCAGAGGTCATACATTCTTGGTGGTAATTATTATCTCATTATTGTGTTTTAGATTTGAGGATTGTATTATCTCCAGTAAAGATTGTCCAAAAGGGGACACAGCAGAGGATGAAGAAGAGTCCTCCAATTCAGAAGATACGATGAAGTCTGATAAACTTTCCTTTCTGATTAACCCGGAGAGTAAAATCCAGATATTATAGTAAGAGAAATCTGTGATCCTGCATTGATCGGGAAATGTAATGTCTTGTGATTGTTCCCGTCTCTCAGTGTTTCCTTATATCTCTGGGTGTCCTCCATCCTCACCGATGTAGAATCTTCCATCACCTGCCCTCTGAGGGAATCTTTCTCTTTGTAACCTCATGCATGGTATTTGGGGTTCCTCTTCAAGTAGAATTGTGACCAGGGTATGTACAAATGGAAAGATCCATATTCTTAACAAGCAGTTCTCACTGACCTCTGTAGCTGCAGATATCATGGATCAATTCATCCTCAGTTTTTACAGAATATCCAGCGAGGTCCCTCAGGTAGGTTTCAGCAATTTGTCCCCCCCCCTCTCCTTTCATTACTCCGAATCAATCAGTTATGAAGGTAAATTACAGCTTTAGCTACTGAGCTCTGGAAATAACAATGGTTGTACAGTGAACCATCTAAGGACAACCTGGTAAACATGTGGAAAAGAGACTTGAGCTCCATCTGCTGGCTGAAAATGAAAATGTTAGTTATTTATATAGAATATTTCATATATACAAATCTATGAATGTAACGTTTTGTGCTGACTATAATAATGACAGAAAACATTATAAATTCTTCTTAAAGTGGTTCTAAAGTCTCAATACATCCTATGTAAAGTAAGGTAGAACATTGTGACAGAACCCACTGTCACTGTGCGTTTTGGAGGGACTGTGCGCAAGCCTCCTACCGACAGACTATGGGCCAGAAGCTACTGGAGTTTGGCACTGCAGCCTTTTGACTTTACCATCCACTACTGCCCTGGGAAGCAAAATGGCAACGCTGATGGGTTGTCCCGGCAAATGGAACTCAGCCCCTAACCTAAATCCGGACATCCCCAAGTTGACCTGAAAAGGGTCAAGCCGGGTCTGCCGGAGTGTTCCACAAGGGGGGAGCACTGTGACGGATCACCCTGTTCCTGGATTGTAAACCCCTTTGTGTCATTTTCCTATGAGTTTGGGACATTGCACTTTTATTGCATTTTATTTCCTCTTTATTCATCCTCTGAACAAAGGAATATGGCAGGACTCATGCCATTGAGTTAATGTAATGTAATGTTACAGCCCATCCCCCCCCCTCCTCCTGTTCCTGTGTCTAAGTGTGTGGATTCATGATACAGACAATAGCCTGAGCTGGGCTGGAGACATCTCTCCGCAGGGGGTGTGTATTAAGACTTGCAGTTTCAAATGTACAAATGTTCAGTTCTCATTGGTTGTTGGTTGGTCCTTGTCTCATCCCCCCCACCCTTGCAGGGCTAAGGGGAGTGCCCCTTAGCTGTGTGTAACTGTTGTCTTGGAATGTAATAAACAGTTTTAAGCTCTGCATGGCTAACCCTCAACACCTGTGTGGATTGTCTCGTGATTGAGGGGTTACGGGCTGGATATGGCTTCTCTGCAGGCTGTGGGTGCGTTTGGAGGACAGGAGACACAGATCCGGCGGATGTGCCCACCTGGGGTACAAAGATCCGTTACAAACATCTTCTGGGTGCAGCCCCCACCCCCAGGCCCCTTATACTTACCTGACATCTCAATCCAGCAATGTGCATGAGAGCAGTGGCTCTCCTGGGTCTCTCTGTCTCTCCTCAGTGGTTCACACAGCAGTGGGAGCCATTGCCTCCTGCTGCTGTCAATCACCACCATGGAGCCAATGAGGAGAAAGCAGGAGGCAGGGCCGAGTCGTGCTCCATTTGTGAATGGACATGCAGAGCGCGGCTTGGGAGCATGCCTGCTCTAGTGACCCCATAGCAAGGGGCTTGCAATTCGGGAAAAGCTGCAGGGGGAGGAGCCAGACCCCAACAAAAAGAGGACAAGGGCTGCTCTGTGCAAAACACAGAGCAGGTAAGTATAACATGCTTATTATTATTATTATTATTATTTTTTTACTTACATTTAGAATCACTGTAAAGGCAAAGATGTAAGCTCTCACTTCTTCAGAAAAGGCCGTCCCTTAACCAATACAACTCATTCTCCAGAAATATTATCTGCCATTGTCTTTCTTCTGCAGGATAGGAGTTATAAATCCTGGAAAGTTACCCATCCCCCATTAGTAAAAGAAATGATGAACATCCCTAACTCACATCCACTTTATGAGTCCTTGTCTGCCGTAAGAAGTCCCAAGGCTTCCTCTGTCCTGGCTCTGGGCAGTGAGTGCCTATCTCCCCCTCTCTGCTCCTGGTGTAGGTTCTGTTCTGAAGGTCGTATCCTATGTACATAAACCCCCTCTGGAGTCCCTCCACAATCATATATAATATTATACTATGTAGAGCTGGGCAGTCAGTTTCATCCTATTGTAATTTTTGTTTGTTATCCGCAATGAAATTTTCGTAATGAGAAGTCATCATCACGGTCAGCTTCCAAAATATTCCAGTTTATTTTCACATATGGCTAAAAATCATGCCAACAGAGAAACTGGTGCATTTCAGCCATTCAAGCTTTAGCCATAGCTGTCTGTTAGGTTCAAAAACCCCCCACACCATCCTAGGTGCCCCCCAACTTCACAGAGCCATGTCCATGTCCATGTAATGAAATGGAAATGAAATGAGAGGTGACATGAATGGAATACAGGATTACACAAATCATTCCCATCAATAACAATCACACATCAAATCCCAATTTACAAGTCATGTGAAATGGAAATTCCCATCCCAGCAATGTTTGAGGCCGAGATCCACCACACCTTCGGCTTTAATAGTTTTCAGTGTGAATCGCTGCCTCTATCAGATGAAATGACCCTTTCTATACCACACAAGGAAAATGGGGTCCAATCCCTCCATGGACACCTCTGTAGGGTCTGGAAAAATTAGACAATTGTTTGGATCTCACCAACCTGGATGTGTAAAGGTCGGGTGGTCCAGCCCACATATTGAAGAGAACATGTCCTATAACGTACACTACATGATATGGGTTGTAGGTCATATATTGTCTGATTGGAGACTTTTCTCCAAGACTTTAGATGTCATCTCCTGGCTGATATTCTGGCTTAACTCCATGATTCAGAGCTCTGATCTGGCCAGGCCACCATACAAGCCTCTGATGATGAGCAAGTGAATGATACTGAAAACACAGTAGAGGGGTGTAACAGATCCCCAATACTTGGACCAAGTATTTCTGTCTTAAGTCCCCAGAATCTCACGTGATGCAGTGACCTGGCCCCTCAATTCCCCCCCAAACATTAGCCGAAGCTCAATGAAGGGTAAAACAAGTGACACTTTATTCACCAACTCACTTTCAATATATATAGTTTAGGAGCTTGATTACAGCATGCAAATGTATTGTATACAGAACATAATTAACATACCTGGCCATCTGGACAGACACAGGTGAATGACATTGCAGCATTAGCATAATTAATTCAACAAACCACAAACCCAAAACATAGCCAAATACACATTCCTAGACGTGTGAACACACTTCACCTCTAAACAGATGAAAGCAGAAGACATAGGCTATCAGACTGCACGTCTTCGCTTTCAAAACACCTTATTATAAATGTCAATACACATCCCCACAGCAGGCGTCATTAGCATCTCTTTAGACCTCAAAGTGTGGAGAAGTCCTCTGCTGCAACAGGCAGCTTTAGGCCTGTAACATTGATCCCAGTCTGAGTCTGTATCTTGGGGTGACATGGATTTGAGTCCAAAGCAACACTACTCTCATGGTCCTCCAGCATATACCCCCCACACAGAGGTGCACTCCCCTACAGGCCAGGGCCCATAGTCCGTGGGCAGGAGGCTGGCCTCCACACTCCTCCAGTAGCCCGTGGCCAACGTTCCAGCAAATGGGTGTTCGTCACGTCACAAGGGGGAAAAGCAGCCCACTCTGGGTGAAATCCTAAAAGCCATACAAAATTGTACTGCCTCTGTTAAATCTGTTAATGCTCAGTTAGGAAGGCTGCAGGAAGAGGTGGCTCTGATGCGTCAGGATTTTCTAAAAAATGCATAAGCGTACTACAGCAGTGGAGAGCCAAATTAGTGATTAGGAAGATAACATTATGCCCCTCAAGGAGTGTGATGCCTTTTTTCCTTATGATGTTTAAGCTAGTAGCCTATTCTAGAAGAGGGGGTGCAAATTGAACAGAAGGACAGAGCAGCAGAATGTCTTAGTGGTCAGCACCTTGCAGCACTGGGTTGCCCAGTTCAAACCCCAACCGGGACACTTCTACCTGCACTGCAGGATGTCAGATTAGGCACTTATGAGGAAGAGGTTTTCCAGCATAATGAGTCACCTATTTGGTTGACATGACCTTTATAAGCTTAGCCGTATGCATTGTGTTGTCATTGGAGGATGCCCTGTCCTTCAGAGGTATACTCAATCATGATGATTGGGTGTGTCCTGGGGGGGTGTAGCATCTTCTGGTGATAACTTTATGAATTAGACTTGTCCTCAAGGGGTATATCTGTCTGCAGTTGCAGCCTGGGAACCTGCCTTAACCCTTGCTTCTCTTCCAATGCAATGGAAGTTGGGATGAAGAATATTAATTCTATCCTAAAGAATAATTCTGACAAGTGGAACAATCTGGTCTACATTGCGAGAGTTAAACTGTCCCCTTCAAAGGCTAGCTTAATTTGATAACTAAGAGCTGCATTTAGCCTGGCCTTCTGCCTCAGAGTAAATGTCTGCTAAATGAAATAAGACTGCAGTTCTAGAGTCGGTGTCTAACTCCAAAGAGGTTTGCTCCTGCAGTTCCTACCTGGAGTGCAGAAAGAATTGAAGAGAGAAAGAGAATTCTCAGCCAAGTAGTCAACAAAGAGCTCCACTTCTAGGGAGAGGTTGCGTATTGGTCTTTTTCAGATTGGGACACTCATACATATCTTATAACTACCTGGTTGCTTCCTTTTTGATAGGAGGATACAGCTTTGGTCTTGGACAGTTGAACCGACAGGACAAGCACTTTAGGCCATGCTGAACATTCAGTCACCTTTAACCAATTTACCACCGGAGGATTTTGCTGTCTTACGTCCAGGCCACTTTTTGCGATTCGGCGCTGTGCGAATTTAACTGACAATTTCGCGGTCGTGCGACGCTGTACCCAAACGAAATTTACGTCCTTTTTTTCCCACAAACAGAGCTTTCTTTTGGTGGTATTTTATCACCTGTGCAATTTTTACTTTTTGCGCTATAAACAAAAAAAGAGCGTAAATTTTGCAAAAATAACAATATTTTTCACATTTTTTTATATGAAATTCCCCCCCCCCCCCAAAAAAAAATGTAAAAATCAAATATTTTTAACATTTTTGGCCAATTTGTTTTATGCTACATATGTTTGGTAAAAAAAAAATTGCAAAAAGCGTATTTTGATTGGTTTGCGCAAAAGTTATTGCGTTTACTAACTAAGGGAAAGATTTTTGTCATTTTCGTTGTTTTTTTTTAACGCGTAATGGCGGCGATCTGTGATTTTTTTTGCGGTACTGCGACATTGCGGCGGACAAATCGGACCCTTGACTGACATTTTTGACACTTTTGGGGTTACCAGTGACATTACTGCAGTAATCAGTGCTATACATATGCACTGTTACTGCAAAATAACACTGGCAGTGAAGGGGTTAACTTTATTGGGGAAGGAGGGGTTGAGTGTGTCCCTAGGGGCGTGCTTCTAACTGTGATTGGACATGGCTACTGGTTAGGAACAGTGATCAACGGTCCTACACAGGGGAGAATGACAGGCGGCTTGTTTACATTAGCCGCCTGCCTTTCTCCCTCTGCACCGACGATCGCCGAGTGACCGGTGGACATCGGGTCCGCTGGTCACACGCACAGACTTGCTAGGGAACAAGCTGCGGCGGGAGCATGCCTCCGCGGGCGCGCGCTCGCCCGCAATTGGCTCCCAAGCAAGTGACAGGCTAGTGACGTATATATACGTCACTTTGCCTGGCCGGGGCTGACCGCCGACGTATATAGTCGTGCGGCGGTCGGCAACCGGTTAAGCCTCTGACTGTGCCAGGAGAAATCCTTTGCTCCAGCAACAATAGACAGGTTCTGCTAGCCAACATCACCCTTACTGTCTCTAGGAGTAGGGACAGAAATTCCACCAGATGTGATTTTAAGATGAGTACTATGGTTGCTCAGAGGTATGACTATTTGTAATTCCCAAAGCTGTATTCTCTGGCATACCTCTGTTTCTACATGGGTCAATACATTATGCAGCATACATGTCTGCTGGTTGGATTTTCAATCCACTCCTCCTCTAGACAGGGATCCCTGTCAAGAATACAGAGGGAGTTCTCAGAACCCTACAAGAGTTTGGCTGGCTAGTCGTTCACAAAGGGTCATCTGACTTCTATGCAGTGATTCCCCATTGCCAAACAGGTCTAGGCCCCTGCTGTTGATATCGGGTTATCGGATTGAAGTCCTTTCTCGGATGAGATCTTCTGTCACAGAGTGCATTACTACACCCTAATTCATCTCTTTCAGTTTCTCATCCTGGGAGGAGGAAACTGGTTAGGCTTGGCTGTTGTTTCTCTAAGCTATTATCTATAAATCCTGCAAAAGGATTTAAATAAAGCTTGTACAATATGGACTGCTTTGTTTTTCTTTTGCTTTAGTCCTCTGATAAGGTACATTCTGGACTTCAACTGATCCTAAAGCTCTCCTTAGAGGACAGATGTCTGCAGTCCCTATCTCATCCGATATCTCATGGGTAGACTATCCCTTACTCATCCAATACTTTGATGGGGGGCTGCATCTGAGACTCAAAGGAGAGCCCAAACTCTCTAGGTGGGATTTACGACTTGCTCTGGACTTCCTTGCCCGCTCCAGATGAGATTTATTTTCAGTCCAGCTTGGGTAAAGACTGAGCTATGAAGACATGTACTCTCTTCAGCCAGGAAGTTTGCCAAGATCAAAGCTTTAGGCTAGGAAGGATCCTTTGGTAACTTACAGCTCCAAGTGAGAATCGCCTCCAGTCCAGTTGTAGTAAGGGTTGAGCCATGGGGTAATTCTTTCTAAGAGCTATATCCTCAACACTGAAGTTTGCCAGAATCAGGGCATCGTGCCATGAGGGAACCTTGTTGGCATTCTGCCTAGTATGGGTAATGTTTATGTCCATACTGGGAAGCAATCTGAGATGGCTTTGGCATCCTTTGACAACAAAGATTTGTTCCTCCCATATGCAGGACCCCCAAGGATTACTGAATACATGCCATGGATATTTTCTAGGTGTTTTAGGAAATATTTGTCACTCTCTAGCAGAACCAGCGGGATGGCGATATCTTCCAGAATCATTGCTGGTTGGGTCATTCCAGCTAGCCAATGGGCTTATAGAGCTTAGAGCTTGATTCCTACAGAAGCAGGGACAACACAATCAACCAGGGGTGTGTAGGCTTTGTGGGCTCCCGTGAAAGAGGGCCAGGAATATTTGTAGGGGGTGACACGTCTTCCATTAAGGCTGTTCTGGTTCATAGAGGGGTATAACTAAGTTCCTTATACTGTTAGTATTTATTTATAAGATTTCTGTTGGCTAAGTGCTATGTTGGATACCTTCTTTTTTTCAGCATTCCACCCTTGTTTTTTTGGGCTAGTTAGTTCCTAAACGTATGCTGCCATGGAGTCTGTCAGGAAAACAGAAAATTTCCTATCAAATACCGTATTTTCCGGCGTATAAGACGACTGGGCGTATAAGACGACCCCCCTAATTTTCAAGTTGATACATAGGTTTTGGGCTATACTCGCCGTATAAGACTACCCCCCTTCCGAAGCAAGGTAACACCATTGAAAAACATCAGATTTCTCATAGATCTCCAAGGTACCCTAGTACTGTAATATGTAATCTCTCATAATATCTCCAAGGTACCCTAAGTATTACCAGTAGATGTAATCTCAAGACACTGGCTGTACAGGAATCCTGTACTGGTATGACGTATGTACCGTAGCTTCGGCTACATACAGTATACCGCGCTGAGCCAATCACAGTGAGCGATGTATTCTATTATTGAATGCAAAGCCTGCTTGGATTGGCAGAGTCAGAGAGGCGGGCTGATGTTACTCCGCCAATCCGAGGAGGCTTTGCATTCAATAATAGAATACATCGCTCTCCCTGATTGGCTCAGTGTGGTACACTGTATGTAGCCAAAGCTACGGTACATACGGTATACCGGTACAGGATTCCCACACAGCCAGCGTCTTGAGAGATTACATCTACCGGTAATACTTATACTTAGGTTACCTTGGAGATATTATACTCGGCGTATAAGACGACCCCCCATTTTTGGGGGATTTTTTTGAGGTTCAAAAGTAGTCTTATACGCCAGAAAATACAGTACTTACCGTCATTTTTCTTTCCTGATGGACTCCATGGCAGCAGGAGTTCCCTCCCAGTGTCATGAGTAGGCTCTGGTTCAGCCTGAAAGTTAATGTGAACGGAGTCCTACAGGGTAGGAGTGATCACAGTGCTACGCAAACATATGCTGCCATGGAGTCCATCAGAAAAGGAAAATTACGGTAAGTGTTTGATAGGAAATTTTCCGTTATTCTGCTGTAGTGATGGTATGTTACTTTTCACTAAATGGGAATAATTCCTCATATTCATCTTGAAATCTAATATCCTGTGTCTGTATTTGTCTCTGCAGTTTGTTTGGATGCGAGTTGACTTCCTCCTGCTGTGATGATCTCCGATCCATTCTTATCACTAATCGATCCCTCACCAGACTGGATTTATCAGATAATAATCTGCAAGACTCTGGGATGAAACTTCTATGTGAGGGGCTCAGACATCCTGGCTGTACTCTGCAGGAGCTGAGGTGAGTCCTTGCCTGCCATAAAAAGTCCCAAGGATTCCTCTGTCCTGGCTCTGGGCAGTGAGTGCCTGTATTCTCCTCTCTGCTCCTGGTGGAGGTTCTGTTCAGGTATGAAGATCGTATCCTATGGACATATATTTCCTTCTGGTGTCCCTCCACAACCACATATTATACTATATAGAGCTGTGCCGTCAGCTTCATCTTATTGTATTTTGTTCCTTTCTGTTTGATTTCCTCATTACAAACTATTTATCCATAACATGAGCAGAGCTCTCCTCTGGTGAGAATCTTCCTCCCTATATTCTCCTTCTGAAGGGTTTTACTTATTTTTGAATTTCAGTTTTTCTGGGTGATATCAACGAGAAACTTTGGACTTTGTGTCTCATGTCTATCTGTGCTAATATTCTATCTGCAGATGCCTGAATTCACCACGTATGACTTATGGATCATTTCTTAACCAAGTTTTCCCTTGAGTCCTCCCTTTGTCAGGCCTTGTATGCTCCTGATGAATAGCTGCTCATCATTTCTCTGTGGGGATCTCAGTAATGATATGGGGGACATTTTACTCCTGAGAAAGGCTTTCTACAGAGTTGTAGCACCTGCCTAGGTAGGTGTTAGGATTAGTGTAGAACAGTTTTTGGTTTCTCGGTTTAACAGAGGAACAGCTAGGTAAATTTAAATGCTGTCTGCTTAACAGAGAGTTGTGATTGGCTAGTGTAGCCTGCTCTGTGTGCTCTAGTGCTGCTGTCTTGAGTTTCCCTGTATCCAAGCAACTAAGGAAAGTTCTGAATAATAGGCAGAAACCATGCAGATGGGAGCATGGATATTGTTATAGCCCTGGGCAATTGCAAAGGGAGGTGCCCCTATGCATTCTGGGAGCCTATATTTATATTCTAGGAATACATGAGTTCTGGGTCTTTCAGAGGAGTGGATTGGGGGAGGGGCTGTTGCCTCCCTGGGCATTTGCTGCCTCTGGGCCTCAGGTGGATGACCTGAGGGCCTGAAGTTAGACATAATGTGATGCTGTGTGGTCTCAGTTGGGCGACCTGAGGGCCTGAAGTTAGAGAGAGTGTGATCCTGTGTGGTCTCAGGTGGCTGACCCGGGGGCTTGAAGTTAGAGATAGTGTGATGCTGCATGGTCTCAGTTGGGAAACCTGAGGGCCTGAACTTAGTGAGAGTGACCCTGGTTCTGCAGGAGCTCACTGAGAGGAGGTGTCTTACCAAAGATCCATCTGTGGACTCCCGGAAAGTGCTTGGAGAAAGATTGGAAGGAGGCCCCATTCTGTCCATGGCCCTTGAGAGTATAGACTGTGTGAGGACTTGGGGATCTTGTTGCTCTAGCTATCCCTCTGGTGCGTTTAGTCTGCTAAGGCTCCTTACAGAGGGGACACTGCCCAGTGTTCTAAAGAGGTGTCCCACTGCTACCACTGCAAAGGGCTTTGCTTAGATTCTGTCATTTTTCGACTGTCACAGTCAACTGCAACTGGTCTATACATGAGGAGCTTTTTTAGCCTGCGACTACTACTAATACTACTACTAAGGGACATTGCTCACATCCGAAATAACTTGATACTAATATTGAAGAGAAGTCTGCTGTCTGCTCTCAGCAAGGACTTCACCAGTGATGCATTAGAGATCAGTTAGATGTCCTCAATCGTGATTAGTTCTACTTCTGGAGTATCCTACTAAATCCCTTTCCCTATCTTCTAGTTCTCCAAAAATGAATCAACAAAACCCCCAGACTGGTCATTGAAGACAACAAGCCGAAGTGTATGTACACCTGGATGTGTGAATCTAACTTGCGCCTGGGAAGACCTGGACAAAATACCAGTGGCTCTTACGGGGGTAGCACTACAGAGTGAATAGACTGCTAGAGATATTTACACCTCCCTTCAATTTATCATCATAAATTGATTTTACTGACTTTCTCATCTTGATGATGGGATCCCATTCTCTTTTTCCTTTTTTCTTTTCTATTAGTTTTCTGATAACCACACCCAAAGAGTTTTTTTTTTTATGTCCCTAATATACTATCATGTGTCTGTATTTGTCTCTGCAGTTTTGTTTGGTGTGGTCTGACTTCCTCATGTTGTGATGAGCTCCATTCCATTCTTATCACTAACCGATCCCTCATCACCCTGGATTTATCATATAATGATTTGAAAGACTCCGGAATAAAACTTCTCTGTGAGGGACTTAGACATCCTGGCTGTACTCTGCAGGAGATGAGGTGAGAATTATACTATACATGATATAATATTTTTCAGGACAGTGTACATTTTCACACTTGGAACCCAGCAGCGCAAAAGAGTCAGTTCCGCCAAGGTCTCTCTGAATAGGAAAAAGATGAGCTCACTAGAGTAAAGACTCCCACCCCAAAGCACCCCTACATCTTAAGGGCATGCAGCCTGGTATTGTTCAGGAGGGGGGAGGATGCTTGGTATGGATTTTGGGGGGCACCCCACGCAGTTTTCTTTTCACATTTTGGCGTGGAGTTCCCCTTAAAATCCATACCAGACCTGAAGGGCCTGGTATGGATTGGGAGGGAACCCCACGCCATTTTGTTTTCACATTTTTTCTTTTGCCGGCAATAGTATTGTATTGCCAGCAATTTAAATGTAATTTTTCTTTCTTTATAAATGTCAGTTTTGCTGCAGCAGGTTCTATACATGGTACATGGGACTTCCCAGGCACCATATTTAAATGAATATTTATTTATTTTTTTGTTTCTTTTTTGAATTTTTTTTTTTTTGATTGATTCATGTCCCCCGGGGCAGTACCCGGGGCCCCATACCCTTTTTATAGCCAATAACTTACATATAAGCCTTTTAAATGGGCACTTTTGATTTTTCAAGTTCGGGTCCCATAGACTTTAATAGAGTTTACTGTGCAAATCCAAACTTTTTGCATGTTCAGGAGTTCTGGTGCGAACCGAACAAGGGGGTGTTCGGCCCACCTCTAGTCCCAACAAAGTTAAAAGAACAATTGCTGCCACTGATGTTATAGTGCCTGAACAAATTAACTCCATTAAAATGGGTGATATGCTGTGCCAATATAAAGTGCCAAAAAGATAAGTGTAGCTCACAGTGCTACCCAGTTCATTATATATAAAATGTGAGAAATAAAAATAAAAGTGCAATAATCAAAGGTGCTTAGAAATAAATTTATTGGGAAAGTGCAAGTTTATAACATGAAGGGAGTGCACAAATAGTAAATAAACATCAAGACAGATCCTAAAAGGATAGTGAATGTATCCTCCAAATATTGTGTGAACCAAAACTTTGTAGTAAAAAGACAATATATTTG
Source organism: Pelophylax lessonae (assembly GCF_965119305.1). Taxonomy (NCBI): domain Eukaryota; kingdom Metazoa; phylum Chordata; class Amphibia; order Anura; family Ranidae; genus Pelophylax; species Pelophylax lessonae. The sequence goes on from NC_138771.1 coordinate 667,152,463, forward strand.
TTATTATCACCAACTATTGGGTGTAAAGAAACCTGTGTCAACATAGACCAAATCCTTAGTGCTTGAATACCAAGTGTAAAGCAAAAGAAAAAAAAGGAAAAAATCAAATAATGAAAAAAATGAGTGTGCACATCCGTGTAGTGCCACTAGATGGCACACTTGAGATACGACCTGTATATGGGCCAGTGGGTTATTTCAATTCTAGGGCTTGTATTCCGCTTCTGAGGGGCTGCGGGCTGGTGATCTTGAAGATCTATATGCTCCGACAGAGATACAACCCCACAGTTTGTAAGAATCCCAAGGCAGTGGTATAGAAAAATGATGTAGACTCACTCGTTTAGCTGATCAGGATCAGAAGTGGTTCGCGCCGGGAAGCTTCCACGTTCCACGACCCTCAACTCAGTACCCGGAAGTGACGTATGACATTCAAAAACTCCTCCCTACGCGTTTCGTCAGAGGGCCGTCTACTGGAGCGGCCAAGTGCGCCATCTAGTGGCACTACACGGATGAACACACGGGCCATGAAATCCCTTGCTCTGCTATGCTGGACTCCGGGGATGGGGGGACTTGGGAAAAAAAATTCACCTAAAGGAATAATATTCAAACAAGAAACAAATCTGCCCCTATTAATATGAAGACTGGTCCACCTCAATACTCAGGACCTGTTACCCATGAAACGATTCCTGTGGTACACCAATTTGAGGCTTACCATTGTGAGACTATCGGCTTTCAACTGATTACATCACCCAAATTTCCCATCATCCTGGGAATTCTTTGGTTTTCTGTCCATAATCCCTCCTCAACTGGGGCACACTGACTGTAAATTTTATGTTCCTCTTTTGCGAGAAACATTGTAAAGAACCTTTTCAAACTAATTCTCCATTGACCAAGAAATCACAAGTTGATGTGGTAACTATCCAGACATGACAACCTGCTTCCAAAATACCATGAGTTCTGGGTTGTCTGTGATAAAAAGAATGCAGATCAATTACCTACTCTTTGCCGGTATTATTGTCCTATTGAACTGATCCAAGGGGTAGAAATACCTTTTGGCCACCTTTTTAATCTGTCTGAATATGAACTAAAGGTGCTCAGGAAGTGGCTTGATGAGAATTTTGAGAAGGGCTCTATTAGACACGCAATGTCTCGTGCAGGGGCAGCCCTGTTATTTGTTGGAAAAAGGACTCCACATTGCACCAATGTATCGATTACAGGGATTTGAATAAAATCGCTATTAAAAACCGTTATCCACTTTCCCTAATCTTTGAAATGTTGGAAAGACTCCGCTCAGCCAAAGTCTTTACAAAACTAGACTTATGGAGGCAAATAACCTTGTCCGCATTAGTCAAGGAGATGAATGGAAGACTGCCTTTAGAATCAGATCCTTGGTTATGCCTTTTTGGCCTTTGCAGAGCTCCCCCAACTTTTCCACACTTCACCAAAGATGTTTTTAAGATCTGTTGGACCAGTTTGTGATTGCTTATCTGGGTGATATTCTCATCTTTTCTCATAACCTGGAGGATCATCGCAAGCATGTTTGCACTGTCTTTGAACGTTTAAAGCAGCGTTCCGGCCTATTTTGCAACTTTAGTGATTCCTGGAGTGCTCACTATGCTGATCAACAATTGGGCATTTTAATTTTTTTTCGGGGGCCCCTTACCTTATTTTCAGAGCATTTTTGATTGTACTTCCTCCTTCTTCCCCCCTCTGTGGCCACGGCCACCGACATCACTTCCGTCTTTGCATTGCATCCTGGGAGCTGTTTGTCATCGCTCCCAGGAGGCTGGAATCAGTAAGAACTCCCAGAACACTCCCTGGAATCAGGAAGAAGGACACAACAGATTACACTGCAGCTTCAAATGCCCACGTCTAAGATGGCCGCACCCAGACAGCGTTTTTAAAAGTAAGATTTTGACTAAAATCCAATACTGTACACCTTGTAAGTATGAGAATAGCGGTTCTGTAAAGGGCGATGGATTAGTATTATAGGGGTATTTTTAGTTAAAAAAGGTATTTGAGGCCGGAACTCCGCTTTAACTCTACATCAGACTGGAGAAATATGAGTTTGAACAAACCCAGATCCAGTTCCTAGGATATATTATATTATTTTTTCAGAAGGAGTATGGATCCTGAGAAGATCAAAACAGTGGTGAATTGGCCTGCCCCCAGAAAGGTTAAGAAAGTATAATGATTTGATGGATTTCCCAACTTCTACAGAAAAATCATAAGAAACTTCGTTAAGGTGATATCAGCAATCACACAGCTGACAAAGAAGGGAATGCCCTTTGTGTGGTCACCTGAGGCACAGAATGCCATTAGCAAGCTAGAGACTCTTCACTTTGGCACCAATATTGGTACATCCTGATCCTGAGCTACCTTTCTTTGTGGAAGTGGATGCTTCAGATTCCACTGAGGGAGCTATAATTTTTCAGATAAGAGGAGAAAAGATGCAGCTCTATCCTTATGCTTAAAGCGGTAGTATATCGCTTTTTGACACTTTTAACTACAGGTAAGCCTATAATAAGGCATACCTGTAGCTACAATTAATATCTCCTAAACCGGCACAGTTTAGGAGATATTTGCACTGCATGCAGCCACTCACGCGAGTGGCGCATGAGCTCTGAAGGTCCGGAGGACCTTCAGCTTTCCATGTCGGGAGCTTGCCCGAAAATGACTCCCGCGCGTTTACAACCGCTTTAATAGTCTTGTGTAATGTCTTCAGCGGAAAGGAATTATGACATAGGGAATAAAGAGTTTCTGGCAATTAAGGAAGCCTTTTCTGAATGGAGGCATCTGCTGGACGGGGCTAACCATCCTATAACTGTTCTCACTTATTAAAGAAATTTGGAATTCATTCATTCTGCCAAGAGATTGTCTTTTAGACAGGCACATTGGTCTCTATTCTTCTCCAGATTCAATTTTATTATCTTGTATTGACCTGGGTCAAGGAATGGCTATGTAACCTAGTACTAGATCTGTGTACGCAAAAAGACACCCTGAACGTCCCTTTAGGGTTGCTCCAGCCATTACCTGTTTCATCAAGACCATGGGGGTCAATTTCTATGGACTTTATGGTTGATCTTCCTCCCTCAAAAAAGATGAATACTATCCTGGTAGTTGTTGACCATTTCACTAAGATGGCTCAGGTTATACCTTTTTCTGGATGAATTCACCCATCTCCCCAACCTGTTGAGGTACAGGGAGAAGCTGTGGAGAAAATTCTTGATTCCAGGATCTTTAGGAACACTTTACAATATCTGGTTTAATGGGAAGAAAATGAGCCAGATGAAAATTCTTGGTAGCCTGAGGAGAATGTCCATGCCACTAGGTTAACAAGAGAATTCCACCTCACAAACCTGGTGCTAAGATTTCCAGGGGATGTCTTGGAAGGAGAGGAGAACTGTCAGGTGCTGTACTTGAACCTGTGACCTCTGCTGTGTCTGGCACTGACTCTTCTTACTGAGCTATCTGAAATGCTGGACAGCACCCTGTCTGATCCATTAGACAAACCTGCCTTGTGCCTTGACTTCTGATAAACCTTGAACTCTTTGCTCCTCCCATGAACTTCCTGATTTAAGCCATGTCTTTGTGTTTCCTGTTTACCAAATTATTGTGCTCTCTCCAGCCAATATTTCACTCTTGTCTCTCCTGCTGTTGTCCAAATCTTTGCTACCATTCATTACCGACCTTTGGCTTGTTTACTGACTACACTTCTGCTTATCCTTACCTGCTTAACCACTCTACCACCGCCCACAGTAATATTACTGTGGCAGAGTGGCTCGTTATCATCTGACGACGTAGTACTACGTCGTCAGACACTCCCCCTTCTGGGCGGCGCTTGCGCGCCGCCGGAGGCTCGCTCCCGCTGTTTTCGGTCACAGCGGGAGTCGGGCCAGGGGAGGAGCAGCGGCGATCGCGGCAGCTCTTCCCCGATCGTCGGGGATCTAGTGTGGAGATCCGCCCGCCTGTGTAAACACAAGCGGGCGGATCTCCCAAGTGACAGGGAGTGACAGATCGGAGTGTTCAGCATAGCTGGACATCCGATCTGTCCCTGTCTCACACAGTCACCTCCCCCCCCCACACGTCAGTAAGCACCAGGCATACATTAACCCCTCCCTCTCCAATAAAATTAACCCCTTCCCTGCCAGTGTCATTTTTACAGTAACAGTGCATATTTATAGCACTGATTACTGCAGTAATGTCACTGGTACCCCCAAAAGTGTCAAAAATGTCAGTCAAGGGTCCAATCTGTCCGCCGCAATGTCGCAGTACCGCAAAAAAAATCGCAGATCGCCGCCATTAAGCGTTAAAAAAAAAAACACCAAAAATGACAGAAATCTTTCCCTTTGTTAGTAAACGCAATAACTTTTGCGCAAACCAATCAAAATGCGCTTATTGTGATTTTTTTTACCAAACATATGTAGCAGAAAACAAATTGGCCAAAAATGTAAAAAAAAATTGTTTTTTACATCTTTTTTGGGGGGAATTTCATATAAAAAAATGTTAAAAATATTGTTATTTTTTCAAAATAAACGCTCTTTTTTTGTTTATAGCGCAAAACGTAAAAATCGCACAGGTGATCAAATACCACCAAAAGAAAGCTCTGTTTGTGGGAAAAAAAAGGACGTAAATTTTGTTTGGGTACAGTGTTGCACGGCCGCGCAATTGTCAGTTAAAGTCGCACAGCGCCGAATCGCAAAAAGTGGCCTGGACGTAAGACAGCAAAATCCTCCGGTGGTAAAGTGGTTAATCTGCTACTGGATCCCGGCTTGCTCGCCTCCTGGTGGTCGATCATAAGGACCGCAACCTGGTACTAACAGGCAGCAAAACCCATCTCCACCATCAGGAACTCTGGTAAATACTGGTTAGTACTTAGACCCTGCATCTTGGATGAGCCCGCATCATCTGCCATTGTTACCTGCTTGTATACCTGTCCTGCTCGTCGGTGGGTGCCGTTCTACTGCTATAGCTACTGGTTTCCGAGCCTGACTCCTAGCCGTGACACACAGAGAAGACAGGTGTCCTGTGAGAGGCAAACTGGTGAAGACCTGTTCACTTGAGGTTCAAAGAAGTCGTCATCGCCGTCATCTTTGCAGCTGGAAAGGGACAAGTGCTCCCCCCCAGCTGGATGCTCATTACTTTGCCCTGCTTTAGAAAGGACTGGGTGAGAGGGTTCCTTACCCACTTAATGTTACTCTTTTGACAGACATTTTTTTTCACACAGGTTCTTCCAAGGTCAAGGGCACTTCTCAGCATAGACCTTTGCAAGTAGTATATGTGCCGGCGTTTTTTACATGCTGCAGCTTATTTTCCCTACTGCTTCTCAAATATCGCCTGCAGGTTACCTGACTGAGTTAACCCCCGTGTCACAGACTGGAGTCATACTCAAAGGCCAATAGCTACAGCAGTGGAGCAGCACCCACCTACAAGTGAGACAGGTATAAAAGCAGGTCAACCTAGCAGATGGTGTGGGTTTACCAGAGGTGCAAAGTCTAGGTACTAACCAGTATTTAACTGCCTGATTGCTTGGTATGCTGACATATTATCATTGCTTGTTAATTGCATTTCACAATACTCGTGGATTTTGCTGCATGCAGACGCATGTCAAGCAGAAATCCCATTATTTTCTAAGTGGCTGGTTCAGCAGTTTAGTATGACAGGGAATCTATATGGAGCCATTCACACCTCCAATGTGTGCATTACCATGTACGATGCAACGTACCCACAACAGTGCAACTCCAGACTAAGGGTTTTCAGGTGGGTGACAACTCACCTCCATTTCACAGGGGAGGTCCAACCAATATTCCATAAAATCATCCATCCAAATGTCCAAACATTTCATTTTCTAAGACCCCGCCCACTGATTATTCATTGGATTTGTCTACTTCTGCCCATCACTGGAAGAACATTTCACCTCTCTTTCCTGCTTCTCCCTCCAGTTTTGTTGGCTGTAATGGGACATTGTCGTGCTGTGATGATCTTTGCTCACTTATCACCACAAACCAAACTCTGACCAGACTAGAGATAAAATTGGATGATGATGGGAAGATGTTGGACTCAGAAATGGGGCATTGTTTTGAGGTCCTCCAGAATGCCGGCTTCACTGTGGATAGATGGTAAGATTTGTTTTTTTGGTGGTAACACACATACTAAGTCTTAGAATGTGAATAGTAAAATGTAGACAACATTGGGTGGTGATGAGATGATGAAAGTGGGACGTTGTTGGGAGGTCTTCTGACACCTGGGATGCACTGTAATGAAAATGGAAGGACTGGGTGACAAACATTCTTTACAATTTCTGTAGGACCCATTGGTTGGAGGTCTCTGTAGTTATACAGATAATGAGAGAGATGATCTGGATTTCCTGTGACAGTCACAGATTTTCCAGATGATGGAGAATTTATTCCTCATCCCAAGTTGTATCATTACAAATGGGGGGGGGGGGGGGGGGGCTGAGGAAAATCCGATCCACCACTAATAATCTTAGTCAGGTCCTATAATCTTCCACAAGGTTTTACCTTTAAATAAAAATAACTTTACTTTGATTAAATCCCCCCCCCCCCATCCCCCACTGTCTAACCAATCTGTTGTACACATGACAGCCTGGCACACTAGACATACAGTCTGCTATTCCAATGATTGGATGGCCATGAGTGGATGGGCCCCTGCTATAGTGAGGGCCCCTCAGTATTAGATGGGTGACTCACAAGGTTGTGGGGGGCCCTATAAATGGGGGACACTTTTCAAACCTCTAAAGTATGAGGACAGAGGGGATGGTTTGGTGCATTTGCATACTGGGGTCAGTTAATAAGCAATGGGATCATACATCTCATCATCTCCATACAATCTAATTTATTAAATACATCAGATCTACTCCCAGCATAGGAGACCACTGACGAACATTGAACAGCTGCAGATTTGTACATTACACATTGCACACATTTCCAGGAAGACAGAAAAATATTTTCCATTAGTGTGTGTACAAATGTCCCTCATTTCTTACAGAGCACAGTGCGAGTGCCCCCTTTTCCATCATTTCTTACAGAACACAGTATGAGCCCCCCTTTTCCATAATTTCCTACAGAGCACAGTACGAGCCCCCCCCTTTTCCATCATTTCTTACAGAACACAATATGAGCGCCCCCTTTTCCATCATTTCTTACAGAGCACAGTACGAGCCCCCCTTTTCCATCATTTCTTACAGAGCACAGTGCGAGCGCCCCCTTTTCCATCATCACAGGAACATTTCCCCATCTAACACTTTAATTTTATTCTTCTATGTAGGGGAAAAAGCTGGTTTGTATCTATAGACAGAAGATCAGAAAATGGTCTTTGTGAAGACATCTCCTCGTCTGCAGGTAATACACAGATCCTGATATGAAGAGAATGTCCAGAATGGAATTATATTATATTAACCTTTTCATGATACTGATTATTCATCATTTTTCTTTTCTTCACTTTCAGATGATGATAAGTCTACTGACTAATATCTGCTGAATGTTATTCTGGAATGATCTGAGCAGTGATCTGTCCTTACCCCGATTCCTCAATTTTATATTTTATTGTTACTCCTTAATGTTTACATTACTACAAAATAAAAATGTGATTTTTGGATCTTCACACCAAAACTGCCACCACTGATGAGACTAGCACACTGGGAAGTTCCTTTACATGACATGAAGATTCCTCCTACACAAGTATAGTTGCATAGTTGCATAGTAGTTGAGGTTGAATAAAGACAATAGTCCATCCAGTTCAACCTGTGTTGGTGTGAATCATTTCCCATACCCCTGAATGTTAATGTCCTTGAGATATAGGTCCAAAAGTCTTTAAAAGTATCCATACTCCCCGCAGTTACTACCATTTGTGGCAGAGAATTCCACAGTCGTTTAGCCCTTACTGTAAAGAACCCCCTCCGTAACCTGAGGTTAAAACGCTTCTCCTCTAATCGCATTTTATGGCCTCGTGTCCTCATGCATTCCTTGCGACTGAATCGTTTTTTTTTTCTATGCTCTGATCACCGTTGAGGTATTTTTAAATTGCTATCATGTCCCCTCTCAGGCGTCTCTTCTTCAGGGAGAATAAATCAAGCACCTCCAAACGCTCTTCATAATTAAGGTCCTCTAATCCCCTAATAAGTTTTGTTGCCCTTCTCTGTACTCTCTCCAGCTCCAACACATCCTTTCTGAGGACTGGTGACCAGAACTGGACAGAATACTCCAGATGTGGTTGGACCAGTGATTTATAAAGTGGAAGGATTATAGTTTTGTCTCTGGAATATATCCCCTTCCTTATGCATGCTAATATTCTGCCAGCTTTGGCAGCCGCAGCTTGACATTGCATACTGTTGCTAAGGCTATTTTCTACTAAGACTCCCAGATCTTTCTCCATTTTTGATACCCCAAGAGGTTCCCCCCTAGCGTGTATTTTGCTTTTACATTATTAGTCCCTAAGTACAATACCTTGGACTTATCCACATTAAACCTCATTTGCCATGTAGTTGCCCACTCTGTTATTTTGTTGAGGTCATTCTGCAAGATTTCTGCCTCCTGATGTGAAGTTATTGCCCTGCTCAATTTTGTGTCATCTGCAAAAACTGAGATCGAGCTACTGACCCCGTCTTCAACGCTATTTATGAATAAATTGAACAAAATTGGACCCAAAACTGAGCCTTGGGGGACCCCACTTACCACCTCAGACCAGTCCGAGTATGCATTATTTACTACCACCCTTTGGACACGCCCATTTAACCAGTTCCGTATCCAAGAGCAAACCTTGTGGTAAATTCTTGTAGACTTCCTTGTGGTAAATTCCTGTAGACTTTAATTTATAAATCAACCGTTTGTGGGGAACTGTATCAAATGCCTTAGCAAAATCCAGGTACACCACATCTACAGGTCTCCCACTGTCTAGCTCACAGCTAACCTCCTCGTAGAATGTTGAACACCCCTTTGTAAACCCGTGCTGATTACTGCTGATGATGTTATTGATTTTAGCAAACTCTTAAATATAGTCCCTTATCATCCCCTCCAGAAGTTTACATACTATTGACGTCAGGCTGACTGGCCTACAATTACCAGGGATATGCCTCTGCCCTTTTTTCAATTATTGGTAGAAGACACTAAACACACAGTAGAAGACAGTAAACACACTAAACACACAGTGACAGTGTGGAGGACAGTGTGGGGGTGCTCACCATCCTTCATCCGAATTCTCCTCTGTGGATGGATGAGGACAGTGGGGGTTGATCTCCATTCTTCATTCCAATTCTCCTCTGTCTAGGAATGAAGGCAGTGTGGGGGGGGATGGTGAGATATCCATTCTTCATCCAAATTCTCCTCTGTGCACGAATGAAGACAGTGGGGGGAGATCTCCATCCTTTATCCCAATTCTCCTCTGTGGACGAATGAAGACAGTGGGGGGGGGGGGGTCTCCATTCTTCATCCTGATTCTCCTCTGTGGATGAATGAGGACAGTGGGGAGAGATGTCCATCCTTTATCCCAATTCACCTCTGTCGATGTATGAGGACAGTGGGGGATGATCTCCGTCATTCATCCCAATTCTCCTCTGTGGATAGATAAAGACAGTGGGGGAAGATCCCCATCCTTCATTCGAATTCTGTGGAGACAACAGTCCATCCAGTTCAACCTGTGTTGGTGTGTGTGTGTTGAATATCATTTTCCATATCCCTGTATATTGTTTTTGCCAAAATGCACATCCAAGAGTCTTTTAAAACTATCCATACTTCCTGTCAACACCACCAATTGTGAAAGAGAGTTCCATATCCTTACCACCCTGACAGTAAAAAAACCCCTACGCAGCTTAAGGTTAAACTGCTTTTCTTCCAGTCCCATCGTCTGTATTTTATGCTCCCTGGGACTGAAACGTTTTCTTCCTACGCTGGGATCACTGTTGAGATATTTGTATATTGTTATCATATCTCCTCTCAAGCGTCTCTTCTCCAGAGAGAATCAATTTAGCGCTTGTAGTAGTTTCTCGTAATTGAAGTCCTCTAGTCCCCATATTATTTAGTTGCCCTTCTCTGGACTCTCTCCAGCTCTAGCACATCCTTTATGAGGATCGATGACCATAACTGGACAGAATACTCCAGATGCGTTGAACCAGAGTTTTTTTTTTTTTAAAAGTGGCAGGATTATCGTTTTATCTCTATAGTAAATTATTTTTTATTTTGTGCATTGGTACAGATGGGATGGGACACTGACAGATGTTTTATGCACTGGTACAGATGTGATAAGGGCACTGGTACAAATGTTCATGGGACACTAACAGGTGTTTTGTGCCCTTGTACCGATGTGATACGACACTGACAGATGTTTTGTGCACTGGCAACTGGCCATCTTTATGTAGAGCAACAAAAAATGTTTTCAGATCATCAGAGAGTTCTTTGTCATGAGGTGCCATGTTGAACTTCCAGTGACCAGTATGAGAGAGTGAGAGCGATAACACCAAATTTAACACACCTGCTCCCCATTCACACCGGATACCTTGTAACACTAATGAGTCACATGACACCGGGAGGAAAAATGGCTAATTGGGCCCAATTTGGACATTGTCACTTAGGGGTGTACTCACTTTTGTTGCCAGCAGTTTAGACATTAATGGCTGTGTGTTGAGTTATTTTGAGGGGACAGCAAATTTACACAAGCTGTACACTCACTACTTTACATTGTAGCAAAGTGTCATTTCTTCAGTGTTGTCACATGAAAAGATAGAATAAAATATTTACAGAAATGTGAAGGGTGTACTCACTTTTGTGAGATACTGTAAATCCTATCCATGGTATCTATGAATAGATCTTAATGGTACTGAGAAAACCAAACTATATAACCTAACCATAAAAATGGGATAAATCCCATTCAAAGTTTAGGCCAGCTGGTATTCTCGTACCTAAAGAGAATATCCAGAACACTTCACGTTTACATAATATTCTGAAAATTATCCCCTCCACTCCTAGGGGTGCTGATCTTTTCAATGCGTTGAATTTGTAATAAGGAGGTGTCTCCATTGTGTACCTCATTAAAGTGCCTTGCTACATTAGCATTGTGTTTCTTCTCAATGTTATATACTGTATATGGTCATGTAAGCGATCCCAGAACCTTCTGATAGTACGACCTACATACTGTATTGCACACAACTTACAGGTAGTGTTGAGCGAACACGGACTGTATTATTCGTGTTCGTACCGAATAATTGGATTTTTTGTACCCGAACACGGACACGGACACTTTACTGTATGTTCGGGTAAAAATCCGTGTTCGGTCGTTTTATTTCCGGGTTTTGCATGCTTTGGCGCTCTTTTCATGGCGGGCTTTCAACAGCCAATCAACAATCGTTTAACTGGTGTGCCTTAAGCCATCCCAGCCATGCCTGCAAATGTCTCAGTAGCTGTGATTGGCCGTCTGAAGCATGTGACCAAGTCTTTATAAGTTCGAGGCAGCCGCAGCGGCGTCATTATGCTGCTTAGATTCAGGGACAGAGCACACATCAACGTGCTGGCTGCTGATTAGGGAAAGATAGGCAGGAAAAAACCATTTGTGTCCGGATAGAATTGAGGGACAGGTCGGAGTGTTTAGGCAGGGCGAGTTGTAGGCATTTTAGGGATAGAGTCTGCTGAATTATAGGGTCAGTGTCTTCTACAAACTACAATCGATATTGCTGTGTGGGGGGTGGGGTCTGCACTCAATCCTGATCTACGATCTCTTCTCAATCCTGTTAGGGACAGAGTCTGCTGAATTTTAGGGAAACTGTGTTCTACAAACTACAATCGATATTGCTGTGTGGTGTGGGATTGGAGATAGGCAGGTGTCAGTGATCCACATCCATTTTTCTGTGTGTGAGCTGCAGTGAACACAATCTTTTTGGGCTGCAGTGAACACAATCTTTTTGGGCTGCAGTGAACACAATCTTTTTGGGCTGCAGTGAACACAATCTTTTTGGGCTGCAGTGAACACAATCTTTTTGGGGTGCAGTGAACAAAATCTTTTTGGGGTGCAGTGAACACAATCCTTTTTGGTGTGCAGTGAACACAATCTTTGTGGGGTGCAGTGAACAAAATCCTTTGTGGGGTGCAGTGAACACAATCTTTTTGGGGTGCAGTGAACAAAATCCTTTTTGGGGTGCAGTGAACAACATCCTTTTTGGGGTGCAGTGAACACAATCTTTTTGGGGTGCAGTGAACAAAATCCTTTGTGGGGTGCAGTGAACACAATCTTTTTGGGGTGCAGTGAACACAATCTTTTTGGGGTGGGGGTGAACAACATCCTTTTTGGGGTGCAGTGAACAAAATCCTTTTTGGGGTGCAGTGAACAAAATCATTTTTGGGGTGCAGTGAACACAATCTTTTTGGGGTGCAGTGAACACAATCTTTGTGGGGTGCAGTGAACACAATCTTTTTGGGGTGGAGTGAACAACATCCTTTTTGGGGTGCAGTGAACAACATCCTTTTTGGGGTGCAGTGAACACAATCTTTTTGGGGTGCAGTGAACACAATCTTTGTGGGGTACAGTGAACAGAATCTTTGTGGGGTGCAGTGAACACAATCTTTGGGGGGTACAGTGAACACAATCTTTGTGAGGTGCAGTGAACACAATCTTTGTGGGGTGCAGTGAACACAATCATTGTGGGGTGCAGTGAACTCAATCTTTGTGGGGTACAGTGAACACAATCTCATACTGAAGGTTTGAGGGTGCTGCCTGTTCCATACTCCCCCTACTCCTCATCTAGCCTTTTAGGGGTACAAACAATAGTAATTGGGGCCTAGTGTGGTTGTGTACGTGTGATATACATACACTTTTTTGGGATCATATTTTCTATTCCGCTATTTAATCAAAAACCTTTGGGGATCAGTTAAATTGGGGGATAGTCTGTGTTGGTACGTGTGAGAGAGATCCACCTTTCCAAGTTGTTGGGGTTCATCTCATACTTCTGAAGGTTTGAGGGTGCTGCCTGTTCCATACTCCCCCTACTCCTAGCCTTTTAGGGGTACAAACAATAGTAATTGGGGCCTAGTGTGGTTGTGTACGTGTGATATACATACACTTTTTTGGGATCATATTTTCTATTCCGCTATTTAATCAAAAACCTCTGGGGATCAGTTAAATTGGGGGATAGTCTGTGTTGGTACGTGTGAGAGAGATCCACCTTTCCAAGTTGTTGGGGTTCATCTCATACTTCTGAAGGTTTGAGGGTGCTGCCTGTTCCATACTCCCCCTACTCCTAGCCTTTTAGGGGTACAAACAATAGTAATTGGGGCCTAGTGTGGTTGTGTACGTGTGATATACATACACTTTTTTGGGATCATATTTTCTATTCCGCTATTTAATCAAAAACCTCTGGGGATCAGTTAAATTGGGGGATAGTCTGTGTTGGTACGTGTGAGAGAGATCCACCTTTCCAAGTTGTTGGGGTTCATCTCATACTTCTGAAGGTTTGAGGGTGCTGCCTGTTCCATACTCCCCCTACTCCTAGCCTTTTAGGGGTACAAACAATAGTAATTGGGGCCTAGTGTGGTTGTGTACGTGTGATATACATACACTTTTTTGGGATCATATTTTCTATTCCGCTATTTAATCAAAAACCTCTGGGGATCAGTTAAATTGGGGGATAGTCTGTGTTGGTACGTGTGAGAGAGATCCACCTTTCCAAGTTGTTGGGGTTCATCTCATACTTCTGAAGGTTTGAGGGTGCTGCCTGTTCCATACTCCCCCTACTCCTAGCCTTTTAGGGGTACAAACAATAGTAATTGGGGCCTAGTGTGGTTGTGTACGTGTGATATACATACACTTTTTTGGGATCATATTTTCTATTCCGCTATTTAATCAAAAACCTCTGGGGATCAGTTAAATTGGGGGATAGTCTGTGTTGGTACGTGTGAGAGAGATCCACCTTTCCAAGTTGTTGGGGTTCATCTCATACTTCTGAAGGTTTGAGGGTGCTGCCTGTTCCATACTCCCCCTACTCCTAGCCTTTTAGGGGTACAAACAATAGTAATTGGGGCCTAGTGTGGTTGTGTACGTGTGATATACATACACTTTTTTGGGATCATATTTTCTATTCCGCTATTTAATCAAAAACCTTTGGGGATCAGTTAAATTGGGGGATAGTCTGTGTTGGTACGTGTGAGAGAGATCCACCTTTCCAAGTTGTTGAGGTTCATCTCATACTTCTGAAGGTTTGAGGGTGCTGCCTGTTCCATACTCCCCCTACTCCTAGCCTTTTAGGGGTACAAACAATAGTAATTGGGGCCTAGTGTGGTTGTGTACGTGTGATATACATACACTTTTTTGGGATCATATTTTCTATTCCGCTATTTAATCAAAAACCTCTGGGGATCAGTTAAATTGGGGGATAGTCTGTGTTGGTACGTGTGAGAGAGATCCACCTTTCCAAGTTGTTGGGGTTCATCTCATACTTCTGAAGGTTTGAGGGTGCTGCCTGTTCCATACTCCCCCTACTCCTAGCCTTTTAGGGGTACAAACAATAGTAATTGGGGCCTAGTGTGGTTGTGTACGTGTGATATACATACACTTTTTTGGGATCATATTTTCTATTCCGCTATTTAATCAAAAACCTTTGGGGATCAGTTAAATTGGGGGATAGTCTGTGTTGGTACGTGTGAGAGAGATCCACCTTTCCAAGTTGTTGAGGTTCATCTCATACTTCTGAAGGTTTGAGGGTGCTGCCTGTTCCATACTCCCCCTACTCCTAGCCTTTTAGGGGTACAAACAATAGTAATTGGGGCCTAGTGTGGTTGTGTACGTGTGATATACATACACTTTTTTGGGATCATATTTTCTATTCCGCTATTTAATCAAAAACCTTTGGGGATCAGTTAAATTGGGGGATAGTCTGTGTTGGTACGTGTGAGAGAGATCCACCTTTCCAAGTTGTTGAGGTTCATCTCATACTTCTGAAGGTTTGAGGGTGCTGCCTGTTCCATACTCCCCCTACTCCTAGCCTTTTAGGGGTACAAACAATAGTAATTGGGGCCTAGTGTGGTTGTGTACGTGTGATATACATACACTTTTTTGGGATCATATTTTCTATTCCGCTATTTAATCAAAAACCTTTGGGGATCAGTTAAATTGGGGGATAGTCTGTGTTGGTACGTGTGAGAGAGATCCACCTTTCCAAGTTGTTGGGGTTCATCTCATACTTCTGAAGGTTTGAGGGTGCTGCCTGTTCCATACTCCCCCTACTCCTAGCCTTTTAGGGGTACAAACAATAGTAATTGGGGCCTAGTGTGGTTGTGTACGTGCGAGATACATACACTTTTTTTGATCATATTTCCTATTCCGCTATTCAATAAAAACCTTTGAGGATCAATTGAATTGCGGGATAGTCTGTGTCGGTACGTGTGAGAGAGATCCACCTTTCCAAGTTGTTGGGGTTCATCTCATACTTCTGAAGGTTTGAGGGTGCTGCCTGTTCCATACCCCCCCTACTCCTCATCTAGCCTTTTAGGGGTACAAACAATAGTAATTGGGGCCTAGTGTGGTTGTGTACGTGCGAGATACATACACTTTTTTTGATCATATTTCCTATTCCGCTATTCAATAAAAACCTTTGAGGATCAATTGAATTGCGGGATAGTCTGTGTCGGTACGTGTGAGAGAGATCCACCTTTCCAAGTTGTTGGGGTTCATCTCATACTTCTGAAGGTTTGAGGGTGCTGCCTGTTCCATACCCCCCCTACTCCTCATCTAGCCTTTTAGGGGTACAAACAATAGTAATTGGGGCCTAGTGTGGTTGTGTACGTGCGAGATACATACACTTTTTTTGATCATATTTCCTATTCCGCTATTCAATAAAAACCTTTGAGGATCAATTGAATTGCGGGATAGTCTGTGTCGGTACGTGTGAGAGAGATCCACCTTTCCAAGTTGTTGGGGTTCATCTCATACTTCTGAAGGTTTGAGGGTGCTGCCTGTTCCATACCCCCCCTACTCCTCATCTAGCCTTTTAGGGGTACAAACAATAGTAATTGGGGCCTAGTGTGGTTGTGTACGTGCGAGATACATACACTTTTTTTGATCATATTTCCTATTCCGCTATTCAATAAAAACCTTTGAGGATCAATTGAATTGCGGGATAGTCTGTGTCGGTACGTGTGAGAGAGATCCACCTTTCCAAGTTGTTGGGGTTCATCTCATACTTCTGAAGGTTTGAGGGTGCTGCCTGTTCCATACCCCCCCTACTCCTCATCTAGCCTTTTAGGGGTACAAACAATAGTAATTGGGGCCTAGTGTGGTTGTGTACGTGCGAGATACATACACTTTTTTTGATCATATTTCCTATTCCGCTATTCAATAAAAACCTTTGAGGATCAATTGAATTGCGGGATAGTCTGTGTCGGTACGTGTGAGAGAGATCCACCTTTCCAAGTTGTTGGGGTTCATCTCATACTTCTGAAGGTTTGAGGGTGCTGCCTGTTCCATACCCCCCCTACTCCTCATCTAGCCTTTTAGGGGTACAAACAATAGTAATTGGGGCCTAGTGTGGTTGTGTACGTGCGAGATACATACACTTTTTTTGATCATATTTCCTATTCCGCTATTCAATAAAAACCTTTGAGGATCAATTGAATTGCGGGATAGTCTGTGTCGGTACGTGTGAGAGAGATCCACCTTTCCAAGTTGTTGGGGTTCATCTCATACTTCTGAAGGTTAGAGGGTGCTGCCTGTTCCATACCCCCCCTACTCCTCATCTAGCCTTTTAGGGGTACAAACAATAGTAATTGGGGCCTAGTGTGGTTGTGTACGTGCGAGATACATACACTTTTTTTGATCATATTTCCTATTCCGCTATTCAATAAAAACCTTTGAGGATCAATTGAATTGCGGGATAGTCTGTGTCGGTACGTGTGAGAGAGATCCACCTTTCCAAGTTGTTGGGGTTCATCTCATACTTCTGAAGGTTAGAGGGTGCTGCCTGTTCCATACCCCCCCTACTCCTCATCTAGCCTTTTAGGGGTACAAACAATAGTAATTGGGGCCTAGTGTGGTTGTGTACGTGCGAGATACATACACTTTTTTTGATCATATTTCCTATTCCGCTATTCAATAAAAACCTTTGAGGATCAATTGAATTGCGGGATAGTCTGTGTCGGTACGTGTGAGAGAGATCCACCTTTCCAAGTTGTTGGGGTTCATCTCATACTTCTGAAGGTTTGAGGGTGCTGCCTGTTCCATACCCCCCCTACTCCTCATCTAGCCTTTTAGGGGTACAAACAATAGTAATTGGGGCCTAGTGTGGTTGTGTACGTGCGAGATACATACACTTTTTTTGATCATATTTCCTATTCCGCTATTCAATAAAAACCTTTGAGGATCAATTGAATTGCGGGATAGTCTGTGTCGGTACGTGTGAGAGAGATCCACCTTTCCAAGTTGTTGGGGTTCATCTCATACTTCTGAAGGTTTGAGGGTGCTGCCTGTTCCATACTCCCCCTACTCCTCATCTAGCCTTTTAGGGGTACAAACAATAGTAATTGGGGCCTAGTGTGGTTGTGTACGTGTGATATACATACACTTTTTTTGGATCATATTTTCTATTCCGCTATTTAATTTAACTGGGCCTCCATGCGAGACCTGTGTGCCTTGTTGCGCTGTTTTGAGTACTCCACCAACATGGCCAGTGGCAATGACGCCGTTCTCAGCTTAACTATCCCACTTCTATGCCTCCTTGAAAAAACAATTCGGGCGATGATGGAAGAGGATGTGGCACAGGATGAGGAGGAGGAGGAGGATGAAGAGGTAACATTTCCAAGGCTTTCAGGGCAGTCATTCGCAAGGGGCTCCGAGGGTGGGTTCCTGCACACGCAAACGCCAGGGACGCAATTGTCCAGCAGGGGCACAGTTCTGGAGGATGAGGAGGAGGAGGAGCTGGAGGAGGAGATGGAACCATGTTCACAGCAGGGTGGCACCCAGGCCAGCTCATGGCCATCACTGGTGCGTGGCTGGGGGGATACAGAGGACACGGACCATACACCTCCCACAGAGGACAGCCTTTCGTTGCCTCTGGGCAGCCTGGCACACATGAGCGATTACATGCTGCAGTGTCTCCACAACGACCGCCGAGTTGCCCACATTCTAACTTGTGCTGATTACTGGGTGGCCACGCTGCTGGATCCCCGTTACAAGGACAACGTACCGTCCTTAATTCACTCACTGGAGCGCGATCGCAAGATGCGCGAGTACAAGCGCACGCTGGTAGACGCCATGCTGCTGGCATTCCCATCTGACAGCGGGGCCACAGTGGAAGCACAAGGCAGAGGAGGAGGAGGAGGAGGTCGCCAACGCAACCAGGGCACCGCCAGCACCTCAGAAGGCAGGGTTAGCATGGCCGAAATGTGGAAAAGCTTTGTCAGCACGCCACAACAAACAGCAGCACCAGCAGCTCAGATGGAACGTCTTAGCAGGAGGCAGCATTTTACCAACATGGTGGAGCAGTATGTGTGCACACGCCTACATGTAGTGAATGACGGGTCTGCCCCCTTCAACTTCTGGGTCTCCAAATTGGGCACATGGCCTGAGCTTGCCCTTTACGCCTTGGAGGTGCTGGCGTGCCCTGCAGCCAGTGTATTATCTGAACGGGTATTTAGCACGGCTGGGGGCGTTATCACAGACAAGCGCAGCCGCCTGTCCAGAGACAATGTGGACAAGCTCACGTTCATTAAAATGAACCAGGCATGGATCCCACGGGACTTTTCCGTACCTTATGCAGAATAGCAATGGATACCGACCTTACCCACCCATTGTTCCATTTTTGCTCTTTCTCACTCTTTTGGGGTGTACCCTCATTTAAAATTTGTGAAAAGAAGCAGTGTTGGCTACCTCGTCCTCCTCCTCAGGGCCAGATTAATGTAGGGGCTATTGGAGCTGCAGCTCCAGGCCCCTACCTTTTATATAGGCCCCGGGTTGGCCATATTCACTGTTACCGCTCTTCTGTCACTTGTAAACACAGAAGTCTGGCTTCTATGCTCGCTTCCCCAGGCAGCACCCTCAGAACCTCCCCACACAGCGTGAAGGCCGGACAAGGAGGGACAGTTGGCGATGCATGGATGTGTTTATGGGCTTCAGAGACAGCATCCCATGTTGAATTAGGCATGCATGGCTGCACCCTTCCTCCTCTGGGTGCATGGCAAGGCACGGCCCTAAGGCCCTTCAAAATCCTCAGCACCAAGCCCATGATGCTGTTAATCCGGCCCTGGTCCTCCTCCACCGCCGCTTCCACCTACACCGCCCATAGGTGTGCGCAGCCTATTGCATTAAGGTGTGCACCCCAAAGTTGAAATACACATGCATGTGTTTGCCAGCAGGGAGAGTAATGTATCGGGGCCATGTACCTGTAGGCAAGGAGAAATAGAGCAGAGCAGGTCCCAGGGAGATCTTTCCCATCTCCTCACTGGCAATGCTATGTGCCCTAGGTGATTAGGGTGTGCCCAGGCACACCCAGCACACCCTGTGCGCACGCCTATGTCACCGCCACATCCACCACCACCTTAACCTCCCTCCTACTCCATATGGGCCTCGTCCTTCAGAGATGAAGAAGAACATTGTTTTATTTTTCTGTTTTTTTTTGTTGTTTTAAGTTATTTCCCTATCCACATTTGTTTGCAGAGCACTTGCCATGCTCTTAATTACGTTTTGCTGCCATTTGCAGCACTCTAGCCCTTTCCTTTGGTGTTTTAGAGCCATTTTAGTGCCTTAAAGTTCGGGTCCCCATTGACTTCAATGGGGTTCGGTGTCCGGGAAAAGTTCGGTAAAAGTCCGGGACACGGACCCGGACTTTTTTTTAAAGTTCGGCCGAACCCGTCGAACACGGACATCTAGGTGTTCGCTCAACCCTACTTACAGGTAATTCGATAAATAACATTTATTTTTGTGTTGCAGTTGATAAAAGGCTTGATTTGGAAAGTCCCGCAGTTCGCAGTGGAAATTTTCTGATCACCTTTAATCAATTGAGGACAACATGGGCAACTTTTTGCTCCACGTTTAAATATGCTCTTAAAGTCTAGCCACTGCGAATGCGGGAGTCAAAAATCACTAGGGTAAAGAAAATTAGCTAACGAGGGAGCCTGTTGGGAAACAGTTTTAACCCCCCTAGACAGGATTTTCTCATAGCATTCATCCTCATATAAAACTGATATGTGGCGTTCAATCACCTTTCTAGCAAAAAGTTCCTACAATTTGAGGGGCAAACCGTGAAAGACGACTCAAGTGTCCTAAATCTGTAGTCCCGGAGGGAGGGGGGTGGCTGCCTCTTCCTCTGTAGAGGTGCTATGTGGTTGCAGGAGTTCCTCCTGAGGCCCAGAGGAGCGGTTGAGAGGAGCTGAACCCAGAGGTCCAGGAAAGCTGACTGAGAGGGAAGACACTGGAGACCCTGGGACTACAGTATCAGGAGTACAGGGACTCATGTCAAGGAGGCTGACCTGAGGGGGGCCACCCCTGCTTGTAGGACAGTCAGTGGACGGTTGTCAGCCGAAGAGGAGAGAGAGGATACTAGGGAGAGTGTCCTGAAGATAAGCATTTGTTCACCAAGTCATTTTAAGGATAAGGTGCTTAATCCACATTCATCCGAAGTGGCAGGATGAATCAACAATCAACAGTGACTCCTTCACTTCCTCTAGTGAGGTTCCATACCTTGGAACGCATCGATACCCGGACATCCGGTCCGCACGTATACCAAGCTGTATTGCGGTTTGCATCAATCTAAAACTGTGAGTGGATATTTATTTTATTAAATATATATTGAAACTACTACACTATGGTTGGTCTATTCTCCTTTATGTGGGGCAACATATGAGAAACCACAGAAACATCAGGAAGGGCCCGAGTGTTAGCGTGGAGATATCCATACACACCAGGACCAGCACCAGAGCCATAGACCGGCTGGAATTTGTAGAGGGATCTCCTGGATCACCTATACTGCTGTGCAGAGCCTGCTACCCCTTTACAGGGAAAAGCATTGTGGTGAGTGCAATTCTTATAGGGGCACTGCATCACCGCACAGAGCACAGCCAAGTAAGATATAAGTACAGAACCACCGTCTCACCTATGCTTTTGGCTTCTTATATACTTGGAAAAATCACCAGCACCTATAAAGGATCACGAACTGTTAACATTTCGATTTATTTATTTTTTTGGATCATTTCCGGCACAATAGCACTTTTAATATCCCAGCATATATTGGAACTTTGGACATATTTGATTTATATTTGCGTATTTATTCATTCATTTATTTATATATTTTTTCTTTATTAACAACACCATATTTATTTATTATACCTTGTACCTACAAAATAGTGGGGATTCACTTGTTCACAGGTTTGACACTACAGCACTTTATTTATTTATTATATATTTTATACCAAAGAAGGAGCTCACCTTTATCTTCACATAAATTATTTATGTATCATATTTTGTGGCACTGAGCACGACAGCACTTTATAATTATTATATTGGATGCCGTATATGCAAAAGTGTGTTGTTATATGTTTACCATATTCACACCTATAACACCACAATAGATATATCTTCACATACCAGTGTCAACATACCAACATATATTAGAAGTAGCGCCCATACCCTTCACCAATAGTATTTCAATTCCTGCTTCCCACTCTAGTGAGAAGCATTTGAGGGAGGCTGCAAGCTTTAGGATTATATATATATATATATATATATTATTTCTTTCTTCATTATTCTCTTCCCTATTTGCGCGGGATTACTACACCACTAAAGCCTCGTACACACGCGTCGAAATTCGGCCGGGAATTTTCGTCTGACGACCGATCCGCCGATTTTTGGCTTGTTAGTATGATGCTTCCGACAACCGACTCCGACTTTTCGGCCGAAAAAATTCTGGTGTACAGGCTATAAAATTTTTGTCCTCCGTCAAAACGCGTCCGATTTTCGTGCAGTCAGTACAGATTTCGACAGGGAAAAATCTTATGAGCAAGACTAGGCATGCTCAGAGAAGAAAGAACACAAAGAAAGCAAACCAACACATGACATCACTTCTGAAGCAGAATTCTGTCCTGCGGGAAAATTTGTGTGCAGTCTAGAGCACATTCCAACCAACAAAACACCACTCTGGACAAAAGATGGACGACCGGTCGGCGGAAATTTGTTGCGTGTGTACGAGGCTTTAGGATGAATCAACAGCTTGGCTGTTCCAAACCTATAGTAAAGTAGAGAAGATAGGAGTCCTCAACCACTGTGAATAGTTAAAGTTGGAGTATCCCACTATTTCCTTCTCCTATCCCCATTTTACAATAAACTACAAAAACAGCCAATTACCCCTGGATTGATTATTGAATTGTGAGTCAAGGAGAATCAAGGACCCGTCTCTACTTATTGTGAGGTGCTGGTAACCAGGGGGGGGGAACCTACGGAGTGAATATGCAGCAGTTCCTACGTGGGCAGTGCTACAGACCAAAGGTTTCAATTTTTTTGCCCAGCTGGACACCTTAACTTATTTGAAACCATACTTGATGTTAATAAGTTTGCCCGCAAAATTACATTGTGGAAGTATTATTATCAGGACGAATGTCGGAGTGAGGTGGCTTATGGCTTAGAATCACCTGTGCATATGGGTTTTCAAGATTTGTGTGCTTTACAGGTTTTGGAGGAGTTGCAGAGAGAATTGATTGATAGTGTGGCAAATGTGCCACTGCCCCAAATCCACTATAAGCCTATTGTGCTGTGACACACACAAAAAAAAAAAAAAAAAAAAGGAAAGGAAAAAGTTTCTTATTAATAATCATGACTGAGAGTACTAAAAAATTATTATATAATTATTATATACCACATACAGTGCTTGATACTTGCTGAAGAAGACCAACTACCTATTGAAGGTGTCAAGGCATGAATATTAAAAGCCGGATTTGGCTTTGATCAGGTCTCCGATCATGTAACCTCACAAAGAACAAATGGGCACTCTACTTCTAGAGGAAAAGAGATTTTGTCTCTGTGACATGTTAGACTTCCAGTACGAAATATAAATACATTTTTCCTATTACAGATCAAGAATTGTGAACTTTGAGGCCTCAAATGACCTTGTCACTGATTCAGTCAAAACCCCTTCAGTTTGAAGCACACATTGCGTCCATTGTTGAAATTGTTTTATTTACATGTACTTTGAGATGAGAAGCTATGTCGTCTACCCCCAAAAGGAAATTGTGTTCGGTAAACTTTGAATATAATGCTCTGCAGAGGCAGGTGACTAAATTGCTTATGCCAGGTGGAAAGGCCTTGGGGGGATGGTTTACATACAACGGACCTCAAAGGATAAAAAGCCATTTTCCCCTGTTCATGAAAGGAGAGAAACCAGTGAGATAATAAAACATTATGTTCTGGCCATGAGACGTTTTACCACACAATGGCCAAAACTCTAATTCAGGATCACACCTGTTCACCCATTCCCTAGCAAATAAACTATTGTTTCTACCATGAGAAGACAAACAAACGGAAAACTACCTGGACAAAGATAAGAACCTGTAATTAATTTACATACACACCAAGACGGGGGTAGAGATTGTGTCATACAGACAATTGTCAATTGGAAGCTACATGGTGTCAAATAAACATTGTCACTTAGACTGATGAGAACTGCATCTTCAAATTAATTTAATATAATCATAAGCTTATACAACATCCTTGTCCCATCATATACCAAAGGGGGTGTGGAACTTATAATTTTATGACAATCTTCTATTGAGAATTACATGATATCTATTATATAGTAGTGTCAAATGGTCAGAATTTCTCCCATATTTTATAACCCAGTCCCAAATCATAATTGTATTGTTGTTAACATAATAATCCCTTAATGGATAATATTCTGATTGGAAATAACCCATGTGTAGAAAAGTTTACATATACAAGTTGTTGTGTAGCAATATATATATAACTGTCTATGTATCTATATAATTTTTACTGCTA
The DNA here is from genome assembly GCF_965119305.1 of Pelophylax lessonae. Lineage (NCBI taxonomy): Eukaryota > Metazoa > Chordata > Amphibia > Anura > Ranidae > Pelophylax > Pelophylax lessonae. The sequence goes on from NC_138771.1 coordinate 667,176,430, forward strand.
CTAAATGTAAAGTATCTGGGTAAATCAGTCATTTCCAATATACATATCATATTAATAATATATCCTTATTAAATGGTGTTACCAGGTTCAATCCTTAACTAGATGCATGATGGAGATATTAGATGGACATGTATAGAGGATGAGAGTATGGATAAATTATTATGTTGTTTTTATGATATTCTTAAATGGAGAAATGATCATATAGTTTTAAATAACCAATATATTGGTTAACCAGTAGAGGTGTCGCCCAATGACCTCATCAGTTAATGGTTAAGTAATCCCAACCAATGGGGATCAAGTTACTCCTTCTGGGTTTGACTTATGGTAATTTTACAGCCCTTTTGTTCAATACAATATAAAAAGGGAAGCCCAGATGAGAGAGACACACATAACAACACATTACATTACACAACATTCATTACACATACAACACACACGCTACTTACATCCATACACATACTCATCTATACATACTCCATCTTGCTCCATCATTTATCTGAAACTTTGAAGGACGCCAAACAAAATTCTTCCCTAACTGGCCACCATTTTGGGAAGGCAGCCATCTTAAGGACTCTGGTAATGACCATTTAAGATAGCAGCCATTTTAAATATGGTAAATATACCTTGCTGTTATTTGATAATATTTACTATCATTTATTTTCTTCCTTGTATGTTTATATTTCATATTTAAGGGTAATGAGATTACAGTCCCAGCCATATTAACCATATGTAGATTTGTCTCTAAGAGCTGATTTTTGCTTTTTATACTTTTTTATTAATATCAGATTTAGCGCATATTGGCGTATTAGTCTCTCGTTTTGCATGGCCTATTCTCGCTCCATCTGCAGTGGAGTGACTGTCGGCTGCGCCATTCGCAGACAATTGTGGTCTGATTATATAGCACACTTAAATATGGTTTATCCTACTACATGTTTTATTTTTACTTTCATCATTAAGCTAAATATCACATTGCATTTATCGTTTTTAGTTTGTATTTTATGTAAGGTTATCTTTTTGTGAATAAATATTCTTATATATTCCATACTGTAGACTGTTTTCACTAAGATTGGTATATGCTTATAAAAAGAAATTAATCGATCAAAAAGAACTCGTTATACTCGTTCAGAATAATATTCTCGAACGTGTAAAATGCACAACAGACGATACTAACCGTCACTATGATACTTAATGGAATGTGTATTGTACTGCAATGTCAGCAATATCTTCATATAGAAATATGAAGATTTAATCCTACACTGGGAGACTTAGACTGTTATAGACCATTGCCATAAAGTCTGACTGCTAGATGATGTGTATTCTGGTTTCAATGTGAGAGAGACACACAGACTGTCACTGGCAGCCTTGTCTCTATTGTTTGTATATTGAAATAGAATGTGTATTGTGTTATTTTTTAGCTTTCATTGCCTCATTGTTAAATGTTAATGACCCCTCTTGTTCTGTCTGCCTTAAGATAAACGTATTATGGGATGTATATGTGTATGTGGATTGGCTGCTAGGGGGGAGGAGGGATTGTCCCACAATGTATATCTTTGTGTAAACTGTGTGGGAGTGTAAAACTCAGTTTTCATTGGATTGTGAATATCAGGGCCTGTTTTCAACAAGGTCAACCTGGGCGGTATCCTTGTGGGGAAAAACTGTATAAAAGTATGTTTCTTATTCAATAAAGTTGAGTTATACTTCACCCTCAATCTAGAGTGCTGTCTCTTACTTGGGGAAGCTGCTACAAGGGATTGCTATGTCCTTCATACTCCCTTGGATAATCACTAAGCTCTTGTAAGAGCTTGTATAAAAGCTTGTTCTGCTGCACTCTATGGGGAAAGAGAGGTTCTCCCACTGGAACCTGGAGCCTTGTCGTAAGTCCAGGGTGGGTAGGAGACGGCGAGACCCCAGCCAAGCAGTGGCAGTTTGTGGGGTCTGAGGTGGTTACGGTGTCTGGTGGAGTGCTTGGAGCCCTCAGGAAGCACTAGGAGCATCCATCAAGGAAGGCACCCGGTCGGGGTGCCGGTTGATTCCTTACAGTCTCCAAATATGGAAAGGTTTTTTCACAGTAAGAGCTGTGAAAATGTGGAATAGACTCCCTCTAGAGTTGGTTCTCGCCAGCTCACTAGATTGTTATAAAAAAGGCCTGGATTCTTTCCTGGGTGTACATAATATAAATGGGTATGCATATTTATAGGTAAAGTTGATCCAGGGAATACCCGATTGTCTCTCGGGGGATCAGGAAGGAATGTATTTCCCCTGCTGTAACAAATTGGATCATGCTTTGCTGGGGTTTTTCACATTCCTCTGGATCAACTGCGGGTATGGGATTGTGTATATGGGATTGTATGGTTGTGTTTTCTTTACTGGTTTTTGTTTTTTGTTGATTGAGCCAGATGGACGTGTGTCTATTTCAACTTGACTTATTATGTAACCCGGAAGCAATGTCACAACGTAATTTACGGTTTACTCAGCTGCCAACGCCGTAGATTTAAAAAAAACTGTCAGTATTCAAAAATGCAGATTTTGCCGTTTTGAATACTTTTTAGTGCAGAGGAGGGGTTTAGGGTCTTTTAGACCCCTGATCCCCCCATAAAGAGTACCTGTCACTGCCTATTACTGTCACAAGGGATGTTTACCTTCCTTGTGACAGCAATACAAATGATCAGAAAAAAACAGTGTTAAAAAAAATAAATAAAATTAATAAGAAAAAAAAAAAAATTTTGAAGTGCCCTCTTGTCCCTGTGAGTTCGCGCACCAAAGAAAACGCATACCTAAGTCACGCCCGCAAATGTAAACGGTTTTGCCGTGATCGTCAGAGTGAGAGCAATAATTCTAACCCTAGACCTCCTCTGTAACTCTAAACTTGTAACCACTACTGATGAGCCGAACTCCCCCCTGTTCCGTTCACACCAGAACATCTCGAACAGGGGAAATGTTCTAGCCAACCAAACTTACTAAAGGCTTAAATGTAAGTGACTATTAATCACATGCTGGCCAGGGGATTCAAACCGACAACCTCTCACTTACAAGCCGTTATTCTACCACCTACGCCACCAAGTTAGTTGATTAATCTAAGACTCTCTCTGCCTAACTAACTTCTCTCTGAGTTTGACAGCACTTTTATAGGGCTCTGACATCACCAGTGGCCCATAATCCACTGCTCAGGTGTAGTGAATAAATTACTGACGTCAGTTATTTATTCATTGCACCTGAGCAATGCATTATGGGGTGCTGGTGATAGTGCTTGATATTCAATGCCTTACCCATGATAGTGCTTGGTATTCAATGCCTTACACATGATAGTGCTTGGCATTCAATGCCTTATTTTATTTCAATAGCTTGTTTGTTAACCATAAAAATGTCCTGCATTGAATACACAAGTTCCCGTTTTTTTTGCTATAAACAAAAAAAGAAAAACGACAGTTCTGAAAAAAGAAAAAATAATAATATTTTTTATTTTTTGCTATAAAACATTCCCAATAAAAAAAATTCTAAATTAAATTTTTTTTATGATTTTAGGACAATTTGTATTCTGCTACATATTTTTGGTAAGAAACAAAACCCAATAAGTGTATTTTGATTGGTTTACACAAAAGTTATCGCGTCTACTAACTAGGGGAAAGATTTATGCAATTTCTATTTTTCTTATTTTTTTACTAGTAATGGAGGCGATCTGGGATTTTTAGCGGGACTGCAACATTGCGGCAGACAGATCGGACCCCTAACTGACATTTTTTACACTTTTGGCTGGGGGGGGGGGGGGGGGACAAGTGACATTACTACAGTAATCAGTGATAAAAATATGATAGCGAACCTTGGCACCCCAGAAGTTTTGGAACTATATTTCCCATGATGCTCATGCACTCGCATTGTAGTTGAGCATCATGAGAAATATAGTTCCAAAACATCTGGGGTGCCAAGGTTCACCATCACTGGCCTAGGGGATGCTTTCTAACTGTGTGGGGGTTGTATTCACTGGATGAACACAGAGATCCCTGTTCCTAAATAGGAGGAGCATAGGATCCTTGTGTTCATCACAAACAGAACAGTGGTCTGCTGTGTTTACTTCAGCAGCCCGCCGTTCTGTCTCCATGGGGAGTGATCCCATTGTTTCTGCCGGACCCGCTGATTGGCTCCCCCTCTAGCCAATCGGCGCGTGGGCGCGCCCCTACTAACTGCTACATGAAACGACGTACAGGTACGTCATTTCGCGTAACAGAGCCAACCTGACGTAGTATAACTACGGTGGCTGATCGGCAAGTTGTTAATATTTTCTGCCAGAGATTTCCCAGAATTCTCTCCTGTATGAAGGAGACGTGTATTTCCAGGACTGAAAACTACCGACATTGATAGAAACAGGAAAATGAGGAATAAAATACCCGTCACCGATTATTATTACTATGAACATGAACTTACTTTGTAATACAAATTATAATAGAAATCTCTGTATGGATTATTATTAAAATCTGCACAATTTCCAGAGACAACCCTCTAAATCCTGGGACTGTCCCGGGAATCCCGGCACACCTGGCAGTTAATACATTTTCATTTATTATATTTAAAGATCATCTGTCATGGAAGAATTATGGGGGCTGCCATCGCTAAACTTCCTTTTGAGAAATCTAGATCTCTGGCTCTAAAGCCGAAGCCTTTACTTCACTACTGTCTTTTGACTCAGAACAAGTACTGTATATAGAAAAAGAGCTCAGATACTTTTATGATTCTTATTTACAACATGTTTCTTCCTGGTCAGTGACTTAAAACTTCTTACGTTTGACACAGCCAGGAATTTTTCGAAAGAAAGACTTCAATAAAAGCCCTCATATTTCTCCCATGACAGAGTCACCACTTCATCCAAGCAATGGCTGAACACAGAAACTTTCCCACCACCCATCCCTGTAATGGCACCAGACTCTGAGCAAGTTCTTACATCTCCTGGTTCCCCTCACATATCTTTATACAACCTTCCCATAAACCTAAGACAGCATGGAGGGGCTCAGTGAAGGTGGTGGTGAAGGTGTGGAGGTGTCGGATCGGGTCACACAGATCATAAAAAGAGATCCACCTGGCCTCATAATCCAGATATATCCTGACTCTGTTACTGGAGATATTGGCAGGTAAAGGGACCCAGTTACTATCATGTATGACCCAATACTGATTACCATTCCTATACAAACCCCAAGACTTGTTGTTACATCCAATTAGTGACTGCCGTCCTCGCCTGTCCATACTGGGGTAACACATCCCAACTCTCCATTTATCTAATCCCCCAACATCCACATCCCAGTAATGTTGTCTTGAGGAGAAACTCTGACTGCTCATCACCTGAGGACAATCCTGGAATCTCTCTGGTGTTTCTGGGTGATTCTGGTGTATATATGACCTAGACACAGTCTTCCTGTCATCTGATGTATATAGATTAATATGAGCTGTGTTTCCATCCAATAATATGTCTGCAGCTCCCTGTATATAGAAGTATACATTTACCCCTTTTATTATATCAGATAGATTGTGTAATGTGTGTAAGATCCCCGCCACACCCAGACCCCCTCCATCATGGAGGAGTTCCTCATGTCTCTCTCTGTCCTCATTATCTCCATCCTCAGTATCACACAAGTCACCTGTGTCTGATTCCTGTAAGACAGTCAGTGGATCCGTCATGTTACACAGCTCCTCAATGTCCGCCATCTTCCTGGACAGCTCCTCCTTCTTTATTTCCAAATCCCGGATGAAATCCATCATGTAGATGGAAACCCGCTCTGCCCGCCCGGAGATCTCCCTCAGGACTCTCTTCTCCAGGTCTTCCAGACGTCTCCTGAGATCTCTAAACAGGACAGTGACTCTCTCAGTGTCACCAGCTGCTTCTTCTTCTACTTTCCTCCTGTGTTCCTGCAGACTCTGGACTCTTTCCTCCGTCTCCTCGCTCTTTGTCAAAAGTTTCTGCAGAACATTCCTCAGTGTCTCCTTCTTCTTCTCAAAAGCCTCATCCAGTGACTCCATCTCATGTCCTTTATGTCCTCCAATCATAGAACAAGATATACAGACACAGGTCTCATCCTCAGTGCAGTAATACTCCAGGATCTTCTTATGGACGGAGCATTTCCTGCTCTCCATGGACAAGGTGGGGTCACATAAGATGTGTTCTGGGGACTTTTTGTGGACTCTCAGGTGTTTCTCACACAGATTGGCCTCACAGTGTAGACAGGATCTAACAGCAGATACAGGAGAGTCCACACAGTAAGTACAGAAGACCCCAAACTCCTCCTGATATGGCTGAGCAGACAGGAAAGTCTCTGCTATGTTATATAGTTTCATGTTCCTGTGCAGTACAGGACGATCCGGAAAATTCTCTCTGCATTCAGGACAGGAATATCCTCCAGACCCCTCCTGTGTATCCAGCACACCATCAATACAGTCCCGGCAGAAGTTGTGTCCACATTTCAGCATTACAGGATCTGTAAAAATGTTCAGACAGACGGAACATTCCAGCTCAGCTCTCAGATCTGCAGACGCCATCGCTGACAGCAGAAGGAAGTGAACGTCTCTGATATTCTCTGAGTTTATCTCTAAGTTGTTCCATGGACCTTTGAACTTTGTTATAAACTGCAAAACATTTCACTCCTGGTTGGCTGTTCTTACAGGACATAAATACCATAAACATGACATCTCTTTCTATAGTAAGGTGTCAGCTGATCACACTTTTCTCCCATGTTTTACTGACTCATCACTGTACTATGCAGGTTCCTGGTCAGTTTAGGGAAGCCTTTTTCAACGGGGGTGCCTTGAGGTTTCTTCGTGGGATGCCTTGGCAAAATGCTTAAAAATTGCCCCAAAATTGTATACCAGCCAGCAGATGGAAGAAGCCTGCCTTTTAGTTACATAAAGCCACAGGTTTTCATTGTGCACCATTATGACCTTCTAGCCATCGGTGTCCTAACAACCAGTGACCCTCCCCCACCCTTCTCTGCCAGCCCTGGGGTTAAGAGAAGAGAAACAATGGAAAACTAGTCAGTACCAGTGTGCAAAAGTGTATTGGATTTAGAAGAATAAATCACCTCAAAAGTTGGGTGTCCTACGTGTGTAGATGCTGATGTATTATGAAAAGCTATTAGAATTGTTTTTTACATTTTAGAATGGGGTGCAATACTGTCCTTAATTTTAGAGGGTGCCTTGAGATTGTCCATCATTTTTAAGGGTGCCTAGACTAAAAAAAGGTTGAGAAACACTGGTTTAGGGGAGCCTTCACATTCGCCATTCAGGGCAATTCAACAGGTAAACCTCACTTCCACCCTCCCCAGTATCACATTGCATAAATGGGGTCATCTTTATTACTGATTATTTGTTTGATACCAGGTTACTCTGCTTAACCTTTCATATACTTGGCTGTGATGCAATAATTCATCAACTCACAAATACTATATTAATAAATACATGTAGCACCCTCCTAGGTAGGTTCTAGTAGGTAAACTATAGTTTGCTCCATCTGCTTATCAGGGGAGCCTGATCTGTAGTTCTGCCTGTTACATGTGTCCATGTGAGAGTCACTTGGTCTGAGGGAGTGTCCCCACTGTGTCCAATAGGGGAGCCTGTTGGACAGTGGAGGAAACCCAGCCAGTGACACACAGGCTTTGTGACTGTCCCAGAGGGTTGGCACAGGCAGTAGTGCATCCTGGGATATGTTATATAAGCCAAGGGCACATGTGACAGGGTGTCTTTGAGTGGGAAGTCAGGTCCCAGGAGTAGGGAGACCACTGTCTCCACTTCTGTTGCTGAATAAGGTGGTCACAGGCGGTCGGCCTTGTGGACCAGAAGTGTGGTGCTGAACCAAGAGGTCAAGTGGATGCTGACAAGGAAGTTGGAGGCAGAGTGACACAGGGAAAAACAGTTTCTGTGAGCACCCGGAAGCTTGCCAGGGGGCTGCCCAGGAAGGGGATCACTCCAGTAGAGTGTCAGTGAACAGGGGGTCAGCGCACACAGCAAGTGAGAAAGGGGGTGCCATGTTATAACCTGAAGAGTAATCTAAGCAAGAGTTCATATTCTAATCTTCACTTCAGTGGCAAGGTGAAGCAGCAGCCTTGCAGCATTCACTGCAGATAGTTGTCCTCAGGATTGCATAGTTTGAGTTGGAGTATCCCACTGATTCCCTTCTCTCATCCAAGTTCTAAAATAAAATACAAAAAACCAAATCCCCTGGACTGTTCATTGTCTGAGCCAAGAACTGTTAATGCCGTGTATCTGCTATCAGTTGCTAATGGTAACCCAGGGGAACCCAAGAAGTGTAATTCTCAGCAGCTCCCTAGGGGGCAGTGCTAAATTTGGGGGCTCGTCCGGGATATCGCCCTGGGTTACCAGAATGGTTGCTGATGTCATTTTTCTCTCAAGAACTGTGCTGGTTTATCTCTTTTTTGGGGGGTTATGGGAAATGGCCTTCTCAAAACAGACTGTGACACTAAACCTGTAGGAAACCAGCAGGATCAGAGTCTTCACCAAATGAAAGAATGGAATTAATAAAAAAAAGTTGGCAGTGCCTCCACCCTTTGAGCAGAGGGGATTCCCTTCACGGCAAAATAATAAGGAATGTAGGAAAAGTATTTGGGAGAAGAGAAGCTACTGCACCCAGCATAGTACAATAACCATACGTGTATACTGTAGATGAACATCAGTATGGAATTAATACAAATTTTATATGATAAAAGATTAGTAATAGTATGTACATCCACCATACAAACATATAACATCGGCAAATGTACACAACAGGAGTACAGGTGGAATTGTGCACATATATCCAGGTATATACAATTATTTAACAAAGATACCTCCTGTTGACAGTTGCAGCAAATTGCAGTTGTAATTGTTACCTAGGGAAGATCAATGGTATGGCGCCTTCTCTAGGTCCGAAGAGCTCAATACTGGATCAATGTCGATATGGAAATTCCCCAACCAGTAGGGTACAGGTGTTCTCAAGCTTATCCAATATCAATGAGGTGCATTCTCTGCATTAAGATAAAAAGCCTTCTGTGGGCAGCAGCCCCCCCTAATACTTACCTGAGCCCCATCTCTGTCCAGCGATGTCCAGGAATCCCTTGGTCGCCCAGGACTCCCCCTCCTAAATGGCTAAACCAGAGCTGTGGTGCCATTGGCTCCCAATCAATGTCAGTTAGCCAATCAGGAGAGAGAGGGAGGCAGAGCCACACTGCATAGACACACAGAGCTGCAGCTCGGCTCGGGTGCCCCCATGGCAAGCTGCCTGCTGTGGGGGCACTTGACAGGAGGGAGGGGCCAGGAGCAGCAAAGAGGGACCCGAGAAGAGGGGGATCCAGGTTGCCCTGTGCAAAAACAATTGCACAGAGCAGGTAATTATAGGGTGACTCTTTGGCACTGATGTCCCCGCTGCTGTGTGATTCCGGGTCGCCAGCAGCAATTCATGTGACTTGCTTTTGTTTTGTACTGGTTTTATGGTTGTTTTTAATAAACGTACTACACCATGATTGTACTTTCTAGCTCTGGCTGAGCTGCTTCATTTCCCAGTTGGATATTTGTGTGGTGATTCAGCAGAGGGCTCTCCTCCATCCGATATCCAGGTCATGTACGTTTAAGGCATTCCAGCCACTGTAATGGTAGCCATACCCTCTGGTGAGTGTCCAACTTATCAGGTGATGGCGGTGACTCATGAGCAATATACATTACTACACATTGAAGTGATTATTGTCGCATGTACTACTGCACCTTGAGATCATTTAAGATCTTCGCTTCGGACACCTGATTGCTTGGACTTTTCATGAGCACTTATTTGTACTTATCTAGTGCGCTATGCTGTTTTTATTCAGGTAATTATAACATGTTTGTTATTTATGTTTTTTAAACAAAACTTTACAAACACTGTAAGATAAAAAGCCTTCTGTGTGCAGCACATCTCCTCAGCCCCCCCCAATACTTACCTGAGCCCCCTCTAGATCCAGCGATGTTGTGGGAGTGTCTTGGCTGTCCGGGGCTCCCTTCCTCATTGGCTGAGACAGCAGCGTGGTTCCAATGGCTCCCACTGCTGCCAATCAAAGTCAGTCAGGCAATGAGAAAAAAAAAAGGGGGGTGGGGGTGGGCCGCAGGTCCATGTCTGAATGGACACAGGGAGCTGTGACTCGGCTCAAGTGCCCCCATAGCAAGCTGCTGTGGGGGCAATTAACAGGAGGGAGGGGCCAGGAGCAGCGAAGAGGGACCTGAGAAGAGGAGGATCTGGGCTGCTCTGTGCAAATCATCGGCCCAGAGGAGATAAGAGTAACATGTTTATTTTTATCTGAAAAAAAAGGAGACTTTACAATTACTTTTGGAAAAAAAGAAAGACATTAATTTTAGGCTACAGAACACGTCCTCCCATGGACCCATCCTAAGGTTTTAGGAAACTATTTATTGATGAAGTCAAAGAACTGAGAGATCATTTAGAAAAAAATTGAATAAAGAACTTATTCACAAAAATGAGAGTAAATACCAGAGAAATAGATTTCTATGGAAGTGAAGACTATAAATGTTAGAAACAATCAAATAGATACAGTCACAGAGACTGAACAATCATTTGATAAATTAAATATAATCTGGGGCAGCAAGCACTGAAGGAAATCCGTTAGATGCTATTAAGGTGATTGGTTTCATACACAAGAAATTGATAAATTACTCTCAGGAAATTATAGACAACACAACCTCCAAAAAATTAAAAATAAAAACAATTCAGAGCATTGAATCTATTAAGCAAGAATCATGGGATAACCATCAAACACTCAGACATAGGGACCATATTGTTGTCATGTACAACTCCCCATACGAGGAAATGAGTAAATACATTTTTGAAAAATAAAGCACGGTACCACCTATTTCAGTGATAGATAAAGTTATACCAACAATTTTTGACATGGTTATAACAGCACTGGTCTTGAAGAAAAAGAGTTAATTTGGGTAGTATAGTGTTGATTAATGAAAGCATCATGGAGAATGTAGGCCAGGGTAGTTGATTCACATTTCAGACCCCATGTACTTAGCCTAATGTCCTTTATCAAGGACAGCATTAATTTTATACAAATCATTGATGGCCTACAGATACCTAGTGAAGCATGGCTGGTTGCAGTAGATGTGAAAGGCCACATCAGAAAGGAATTTAAATAGTTAAAAACTTACCTACACAAAAAGGCCAGTAGCAGTGGAACTATAATGCTTTCATTTTGGAAGCCTTGGAGTTCATCTGCACTACAATTTGTTAAGTTTTGGGGACTCCCACTACCCCCAGGTGAAAGGTGTGGTGATGTGCACTTTTTATGCACCATCATATTCTAACATGTACTTGAGTGGGTCAAAGCGCCATATTTTGTCAGATGAGTTCCTGTTGATGTACCTGTGCATCTGCTATATTGGCACCAGTACATCGATGATGTTTTTGAATGTGTCAACTCTAATACCTTTTGTGACAGAACCTCTTTGGCACCCTGCTTTGGTGCTTTCTTCCGCCAAACAGTGCCTCCTGCCCTCTAAACCATTCCGAGCAGACTGAGAGATATCAGTCTTTTACCTAAAGCATTGTGCAAAGACAAGATGTGGGGATAAAACCGAAGGAATTACTGTTTATTGGAACACGGACACATCATTTATACCCCACAGGAGGACATTCTCCTCTTGAGGATATTAGCATGACAATGCAAACGGTCCAGTCAACTGGCTAGTCAAGTTCCTCCATTCCAAACTCGCTCATCCATGTCTTTATGGACCTTGCTTTGTGCACTGCTGCGCAGTCATGTAGGAACAGGAAGGAGCCATCCCCATGCTGTTCCCACAAAGTTGGGAGTATGAAATTGTCCAAAATGTCTTGGTATGCTGACACCTTAAGAGTTCCCCTCACTGTGTGTGTGTGTGTGTGTGTGTGTGTGTGTGTGTGTGTGTGTGTGTGTGTGTGTGTGTGTGTGTGTGTGTGTGTGTGTGTACAGCATCTCACAAAAGTGAGTACACTCCTCACATTTTTGTAAACATTTTATTATAGCTTTTCATGTGACAACACTGAAGAAATTACACTTTGCTACAATGGCCTCAGTGCTGAACCCTGAGGCCAGCCAGGCCAGCAGCCTGAGGCCAGCCAGGCCAGAACCCTGAGGCCAGCGAGGCCAGCACCCTGAGGCCAGCGAGGCCAGCACCCTGAGGCCAGCCAGCATCCTGAGCCCAACACAGCACTGATCTTTGATTTAAGGATGAACCAAGTCTTCAACTCAAGTTGAGCCAGTCTTCAGAACTGTAAGTAAATATATAAGGGGTGCTATTACTTTGTTTTATGGGTGTATGAGCGTATCATTTTTTTTGGGTGGTGGATCTTGGGTGAGTTCCAGCACTTTTTTCCCCAAGACCTGACCCCTGACCAAGGGTTACTTCACAGAGCCCCACAAAACAATAATAAAATACAAACAGTGCAGCACAAGTATAACAATAAAATACCAAAGAATATTAAAAAAGAACAGTCCAACACCAAAGTAGAAAATACAAAAATTCAGCCCAGCGCTCACTCCGAATGGGAAGACTGGCGTGCTGCTCTCCTCAGGCAGGGAACTCCAATACGGGTACATAGAAAAGAAAGAAAGAGGAGGCGCAAACACCTAGTGCATTACCCGTGGTCAATTTGCAAATTGTTTAATAAAAAATGCCAAATGCATACTCACAGACGTAGAGATAAAAACATGTTATAAGAATCCACCATGTGTGAACTGGGACACGTCCTTCAGTCAGGACCGCTAACGCGTTTCGGGGGTCAGGCCCCCTTCCTCAGCTCTGAGGAAGGGGGCCTGACCCCCGAAACGCGTTAGCGGTCCTGACTGAAGGACGTGTCCCAGTTCACACATGGTGGATTCTTATAACATGTTTTTATCTCTACGTCTGTGAGTATGCATTTGGCATTTTTTATTAAACAATTTGCAAATTGACCACGGGTAATGCACTAGGTGTTTGCGCCTCCGCTTTCTTTCTTTTCTATGTACCAAAGTAGAAAATGTCCTTGGAAGAGCCGTGCTTCGTGACTTCACCCGATGCTATCCGAGACTATCTGAATGAACTGATCAGGCGTTCAGTGGTGTATTTGAGTAGTATGCTGGAAACAAGAGGATGATCTTGTAAGTTTTTATACAATAAAGCGTGAATTTAAATATCATACGGAGAGCACTTAGATTCTTTTACCTTTTCATTCTGACTCGGCTGTACGTGACTATCGGACTTCTTGCATCTGCTATCCCTCTGAGGAATCTGAGTGTTTTGAACTTCCTGTTAGCTCAGTCAGGGGTCAATCATTTGAGGTGAGCACGCAATCTGGAACCTGGTGCTCCTCTTATTCTTGCATGGGATCAGTGTATCTGATTTTCTTTCACAAGGAATCTATTGCTCTCCAAGGACATTTTCTACTTTTTCTTTGGACTGTTCTATTCTAATATTCTTTTGTATTTTATTGTTATATTTGCACTGCACTGGCACTGTTTGTATTTTATATATTTAGGCCCCGTTCACATAGGGGCGATCCGACTTCGGGGGGCGACCTCCGAGGTCGCGGTGCGATCAGCGCGCCGCGACCTCGGAGCGGCCGCCACGGACTTCATAACATTGAAGTCTATGGCGGTCGCCTCCGGGTCGCCCCAAAGAAGCTCCGGACCCTTTTTCTAAGTCGGAGCGACTTGTGTCGCTCCTATTAGAATGGGTCCGCAGCTTCCCTATGGAAGGCGACCTACGGCGACCTGTGAGGCGACCAGGTCGCCTCACAGGTCGCCTTAGTGTGAACGGGGGCTTAAAGGTACTGTTTGTTAAATATCTGGTGGTTGTTACAAATACTCTTGTTTAAACTGTATATTGGTCATACTTTCACATATACTTTTTGGTTGATTAGACACGTACACTGTGGGTAGATCTTGTTAATAAACCTAGGGTCCAGATAACATTTTGACCAGGTGGTGGCTTCTTTTGTTTCTTATTTCTACATATCCACAGGACTTACAAGTCTGAATTTCATTGCAGTCAATACAGGTTGGTATTTCCTCAGCCTTTATAGTCACAAATTATAATAAATTTACCACTTCCACTTCTCATCACATACACGTAACTTTTTGGTGTACATGCATCACTTATCCTGTCACTTATGGCGTTACACCACTACAGTTGTCACTAGTCACGCTTACTGGTACTTACGGATTGAGATGTTCGCTTATTAATTGACTTGTTTGGTGGCATGTCTCCTCAGCTTTTAACTCCTATGTCTACGACAAATTGCAACACTCATACTGTAATGGAACCACAACTCACACTGGGTTTATGGGCTTCCGAAAGTATACCGCTTCCTCCAGTCTTGAACACAGACGTCAAATATTCTAGCTGCCCCCAAACAAAACTAGCCGACAACTTAGTATAAGTTCTGGAACCAACTCCTTTATTGAACAGTCTTACACAATTTATACACACTTGAGAACATCCCCCTCCTGATCAAATTACCTCACCAGGTCAAGTGCCTGATTACATTATCCTGTGCAGATGAAATTGTATACAGAAATATAATATTTATATTTAATATATTATATTATATAATATAATAAAGATAATTAACATATCTAAGGAAAGACCAACACAAACCAACACAAACAGTATACTATTTCCCCTCAGCAACTAACAGATGACAGTGATTCAATCAACCTGAGCCAATTAACTAGCAGACTGCCGTCCTCGAGCTCATGAAATACAATACACATTATCATAAGTGTAAACACAGAACCCATTGTAGATAACAGATGAGTAAATCTGCATATTCAACAATGTGTGGAAGACAGGTGGTTGAGCTGATGATATTAGCATCTGCTATGAGTCTGACTGTGTGTAGCAGTCTTCACATGTTTCTTGAGATATATGGTTGATAAATATTATATTGCCATTTGAAGTAATCCAAACCATATTCTCAGTGTCCATTAAGTACCTGTCTTTCACTCCCAGTGACGGTGAGTAACGTCACATATCTCCCCCCCCCCAAAGGTAGACTAACCAGGTACCAGACCTCCAAACGGTCTGTGCCTGAGTTAGTCGGGTAACAAGTCACACAAAATCAATCCATCATGGCAGCTTCCTTGACAAAGTTCCACATAGTTTGTAAGTTTGTCCCAGCAGGGCGCATGGAGCTCTCATAGCCGATCAGTCTGTGGAAGTCTGGTTTGGTCAGACCAGACTGGGCTTCTCGGTCACCCTGTGTTCCTAATAGACACAAGGTGATTTACACATAAGAGGGGGCTAGGGAACTGAGAGAGGGATTTCCCCACCTCTCTAAGATAAGCTGTGTTCCACGAGCCCCCCAACCAAAGTGACTCTCTTCACACATACCTTTTACCTGACACATTTTCAGGTAACCAAGGCCTGAGTTTACATTGTTAATTTGTCTGGCATGCCTCAGGTAGTTCGGCCTCTATCACACTGCTTTCAGTCCTGTGCAACTCGATTTTTTTGTTTGCTAACTGACCCACTATCACTATAGTGAGTCCGCTCATTGCACTGCATAACTCACACTTGTTCACATTTAAAAAAAAAAAAAACTATATATATATATATACAGGGCTTTCTTTCTCAGAGAAAAGGTGCTGGAACTCACCTTCCCCGCCCACATCCCCACCCCAACTCCGCCCACAACCCCACCTCAACTCCGCCCACAACCCCACCCCCAGCCACGCCTTCCTCAGAGGTGAAAATTAAGTGGTCGCCAAATAGCAGGTGTGATCAAGGCTTAGAACTGCGTAACGCAGAAGACGCAAGATTCAGAAGACTGAAGCACACATTACCCCCCTACCTGTACAAAAAAGCCCCCTCCCTATACACATTACCCCCTTCTCTGTACATACAGCCCCCTCCCTGTACACATTACCCCCTACCTGTACACATTACCCCCGCCTTGTACATACATCACCCTCCCTGTACACATTACCCCCCTCCCATTACATACAGCCCCCTCCCTGTACACATTACCCCCTCCCTGTACTTACAGCCCCCTCCCTATACACATTACCCCCTCCCTGTACACACAGCACCCTCCCTGTACACACAGCTCCCTCCCTGTACACATTACCCCCTCCCTGTACACAATACCCCCTCCCTGTATACAATACCCCCTCCCTGTACACAATAACCCCCTCTCTGTACACAATACCCCCTCCCTGTACACAATACCCCCTCCCTGTACACAATACCCCCTCTCTGTACACACAGCTCCCTCCCTGTACACATTACCCCCTCCCTGTACACACAGCTCCCTCCCTGTACACATTACCCCCTCCCTGTACACATTACCCCCTCCCTGTACACACAGCTCCCTCCCTGTACACATTACCCTCTCCCTGTACACAATACCCCCTCCCTGTACACAATACCCCCTCCCTGTACACATTACCCCCTCCCTGTACACACAGCTCCCTCCCTGTACACATTGCCCCCTCCCTGTACACAATACCCCCTCCCTGTACACATTACCCCCTCCCTGTACACATTACCCCCTCCCTGTACACATTACCCCCTTCTCTGTACATACAGTACCCTCCCTGTAAACACAGCTCCCTCTTGCACACATTATCCTCTTCCCTGTACACATTACTCCCCTCCATATTTGTTGTACACCATTCCCCCTCTTTTGTACATTACTTCCTCCCTGTACATACTTCCCCCTCCTTCATTCATTACCCCTATACACATTGGCCCCCATCCCCCTCCACATTATGCCACTTCTTCACAAAATCCCCCCCATTCTCCTTTACAATGCCTAATCCCCTTCACTAATTATTTCTTATCCCAGCGAAGGGTTAAAGCTAATGCTGGCAGGGTGCTTTCTCCACTAGGTGGGGATTCTCACTTTCACAAAGCTATAAATCACCCACAGTGACAGTCTGCTCACATTCCTAACATCGAGAGCCGTCCTGCTGACCTGTCCAGCTGCAACTTCCTTAGGACACATCCAAGGATGAGAAGGCTGATCCTCAGACACCCTCCAAAGTCAGGCAAGTGTTGGAGCAAGTCAGGGCAGCTGAGCTCACACTTACCTCTTGCTGAACTTGTCAGGGGACGTGCTCCCTTCAGCCATGCTGGAGGAGGTGGGTGGAGCCAAAACTGACTAGGCGCAGGGGAGGAAGAAGTTCCTTCTCCACTCAAATGCTTTTACCTCTCCTCGGCCTCATAACATGACGTCACTGGTTGCTAGACACAAAGCGGCAGGCTATTCTAGCAACCAGTGCTGGAGGCAGCAGAGAGGCCTTCGGACAGTGCAGGACAGTGAAGCTGCTCATGATTTACAATATATATGTGAGTAACACAGCTTCGGCGCCCCCATCTGCAGCAGCCCTGGAACCTGGAGAGGACAGAGTTGCCAAAGGTTCCGGAACTGCGTTCCGCCGCGTTTCGGCAGAAAAAAAGCCCTGTATATATATATATATATATACAGTGGGTACGGAAAGTATTCAGACCCCCTTAAATTTTTCACTCTTTGTTATATTGCAGCCATTTGCTAAAATCATTTAGGTTCATTCTTCTTCCTCATGAATGTACACATAGCACCCCATACTGACAGAAAAACACAGAATTGTTGACATTGTTGCAGATTTATTAAAAAAGAAAAACTGAAATATCACATGGTCCTAAGTATTCAGACCCTTTGCTGTGACACTCATATATTTAACTCAGGTGCTTTCCATTTCTTCTGATCATCCTTGAGATGGTCCTACACCTTCATTTGAGTCCAGCTGTGTTTGATTATACTGATTGGACTTGATTAGGAAAGCCACACACCTGTCTATATAAGACCTTCCAGATCACAATGCATGTCAGAGCAAATGAGAATCATGAGGTCAAAGGAACTGCCTGAAGAGCTCAGAGACAGAATTGTGGCAAGGCACAGATCTGGCCAAGGTTACAAAAAGATTTCTGCTGCACTTAAGGTTCCTAAGAGCACAGTGGCCTCCATAATCCTCAAATGGAAGACGTTAAGGACGACCAGAACCCTTCCTAGAGCTGGCCGTCCGGCCAAACTGAGCTATCGGGGGAGAAGAGCCTTGGTGAGAGAGGTAAAGAAGAACCCAAAGATCACTGTGGCTGAGCTCCAGAGATGCAGTCAGGAGATGGGAGAAAGTTGTAGAAAGTCAACCATCACTGCAGCCCTCCACCAGTCGGGGCTTTATGGCAGAGTGACCCAACGGAAGCCTCTCCTCAGTGTAAGACACATGAAAGCCCGCATGGAGTTTGCTAAAAAACACCTGAAGGACTCCAAGATGGTGAGAAATAAGATTCTCTGGTCTGATGAGACCAAAATAGAACTTTTTGGCCTTAATTCTAAGCGGTATGTGTGGAGAAAACCAGGCACTGCTCATCACCTGTCCAATACAGTCCCAACAGTGAAGCATGGTGGTGGCAGCATCATGCTGTGGTGGTGTTTTTCAGCTGCAGGGACAGGACGACTGGTTGCAATCGAGGGAAAGATGAATGCGGCCAAGTACAGGGATATCCTGGACAAAAACCTTCTCCAGAGTGCTCTGGACCTCAGACTGGGCCGAAGGTTTACCTTCCAACAAGACAATGACCCTAAGCACACAGCTAAAATAACGAAGGAGTGGCTTCACAACAACTCCGTGACTGTTCTTGAATGGCCCAGCCAGAGCCCTGACTTAAACCCAATTGAGCATCTCTGGAGAGACCTAAAAATGGCTGTCCACCAATGTTTACCATCCAACCTGACAGAACTGGAGAGGATCTGCAAGAAGGAATGGCAGAGGATCCCCAAATCCAGGTGTGAAAGACTTGTTGCATCTTTCCCAAAAAGACTCCTGGCTGTATTAGATCAAAAGGGGGCTTCTACTAAATACTGAGCAAAGGGTCTGAATACTTAGGACCATGTGATATTTCAGTTTTTCTTTTTTAATAAATCTGCAACAATGTCAACAATTCTGTGTTTTTTCTGTCAGTATGGGGTGCTATGTGTACATTCATGAGGAAGAAGAATGAACCTAAATGATTTTAGCAAATGGCTGCAATATAACAAAGAGTGAAAATTTTAAGGGGGTCTGAATACTTTCCATACCCACTGTATATATATATATATATATATATATATATATATATATATATATAGTATCTCACAAAAGTGGGTACACCCCTCAAATTTTTGTAAATATTTTATTATAGCTTTTCATGTGACAACACTGAAGAAATGACACTTTGCTACAATGTAAAGTAGTGAGTGTACAGCTTGTATAACGGTGTAAATTTGCTGTCCCCTCAAAATAACTCAACACACAGCCATTAATGTCAAAACTGGTGGCAACAAAAGTGAGTACACCCCTAAGTAAATATGTCCAAATTGGGCCCAATTAGCCATTTTCCCTCCCCCGGTGTCATGTGACTTATTAGTGTAACAAGGTCTCAGGTGTGAATGAGGAGCAGGTGTGTTAAATTTGGTGTTATCGCTCTCACTCTCTCATACTGGTCACTGGAAGTTCAACATGGCACCTCATGGCAAAGAACTCTCTGAGAATCTGAAAAAAAGAATTGTTGCTCTACATAAAGATGGCCTAGGCTATAAGAAGATTGCCAAGACCCTGAAACGGAACTGCAGCACGGTGGCCAAGACCATACAGCGGTTTAAGAGGACAGGTTCCAATCAGAACAGGCCTCGCCATGCTTGACCAAAGAAGTTGAGTGCACCTGCTCAGTGTCATATCTAGAGGTTGTCTTTGGGAAATAGATGTATGAGTGCTGCCAGCATTGCTGCAGATGGGGTGGGGGGTCAGCCTGTCAGTGCTCAGACCATATGCCACAAACACTGCATCAAACTGGTCTGCATGGCTGTCATCCCAGAAGGAAGCCTCTTCTAAAGATGATGCACAAGAAAGTCCGCAATTTGCTGAAGACAAGCAGACTAAGGACATGGATTACTGGAACCATGTCCTGTGGTCTGATGAAACCAAGATAAACTTATTTGGTTCAAATGATGTCAAGCATGTGTGGCAGGAACCAGGTGAGGAGTACAAAGACAAGTTTGTCTTGCCTACAGTCAAGCATGGTGGTGGGAGTGTCATGGTCTGGGGCTGCATGAGTGCTGCCGGCACTGGGGAGCTACAGTTCATTGAGGGAACCATGAATGCCAACATATACTGTGACATACTGAAGCAGAGCATGATCCCTTCAATTTGGAGACTGGGCAGCAGGGCAGTATTCTAACATGATAATGACCCCAAACATACCTCCGAGAAGAACTGCCTTGCTAAAGAAGCTGAGGGTAAAGGTGATGGACTGGCCAAGCATGTCTCCAGACCTAAACCATATTGAGCATCTGTGGGGCATCCTCAAACAAACGGTGGAGGAGCGCAAGGTCTCTAACATCCATCAGCTCTGTGATGTCATCATGGAGGAGTGGAAGAGGACTCCAGTGGCAACCTGTGAAGCTCTGGTGAACTCCATGCCCAAGAGGGTTAAGGCAGTGCTGGAAAATAATGGTGGCCACACAAACTATTGACACTTTGGGCCCAATTTGAACATTTACACTTAGGGGCGTACTCAATTTTGTTGCCAGCGGTTTAGACATTAATGGCTGTGTGTTGAGTTATTTTGAGGGGACAGCAAATTTACACTGTTATACAAGCTGTACACTCACTACTTTACATTGCAGCAAAGTCTCATTTCTTCAGTGTTGTCACATGAAAAGATAGAATAAAATATTTACAAAAATGTGAGGGGTGTACTCACTTTTGTGAGATACTGTATCTGGGGGGAGGTTGCTCAATTTGAGGTCAGTTAATAACAGGTACCAATATTTCTGTAGGCTCCATTGGTGAGTTTTAGAATACATGTAAAACGTTGGGACTCTCAGGAATTCCACCGGAGTGAACTCCCACTTTCTTTTCAAAATTGTAACTAAGCTAAGTGCTATGTCAACCATATCAAAACATTGTTGGTGTAAATGTATTTATTGCCGAGTCAATGTTTTAAACTGCTGTTTTATGAGATTATGTAGTCGAACATGCTCAGACTAGTTTGTAAGGCTAAAGTTTGGAGACTTTTTCTTGAATGCCTTATTGAAGGAAAATCCCTGGCCCTCCTGTGCTTTCTGTTTCAGATACCAATCTAGGTCAATCCTATCAATTTCATTTTCACTTTTACTCTCCTCCAACAAGGTTACTAGACCTTTCAAAGCTCTAAAATCCTGGCTCATGTGTTGTGCAAAATCCCACATACAGTGCCTTGAAAAAGTATTCATACCCCTTTTCCACATTTTGTCACGTTACAACCAAAAACGTAATTGTATTTTATTGGGATTTTATGTGATAGACCGACACAAAGTGGCACGTAATTGTGAAGTGGAAGGAAAATGATAAATGGTTTTCCAAATTGTTTACAAATAAATATGTGAAAAGTGAGGGGGGGATTTGTATTCACCCCCCCCGGAGTCAATACTTTGTAGAACCGCCTTTCCCTGCATTTACAGCTGCAAGTCTTTTTGGGGATGTCTCTACCAGTTTTGCACATCTAGAGAGGGACATTTCTGCCCATTCTTCTTTGCAAAACAGCTCAAGCTCTGTCAGATTGGATGGAGAGCGTCTGTGAACAGCAATTTTCAAGTCTTGCCACAGATTCTCAATTGGATTTAGGTCTGGACTGTGACTGGGCCATTCTAACACAGGAATTTGCTTTGATGTAAACCATTCCATTGTAGCTCTGGCTGGATGTTTTGGGTCGTTGTCCTGCTGGAAGGTGAACCTCCGTCCCAGTCTCAAGTCTTTTGCAGACTCTAACAGGCTTTCTTCTATGATTGTCCTGTATTTGGCTCCATCCATCTTCCCATCAACTCTGACCAGCTTCCCTGTCCCTGCTGAAGAAAAGCATCCCCACAACATCATGCTGCCACCACCATGTTTCATGGTGAGGATGGTGTGTTCAGGGTGATATGCAGTGTTTGTTTTCTGCCACACATGGAATTTTGCTTTTAGGCCAAAAAAATTAATTTTGGTCTCATCTGACCAGAACACCTTCTTCCACATGTTTGCTGTGTCCCTCACATGGCTTCTCACAAACAGGACTTCTTATGGCTTTCTTTCACCAATGGCTTTCTTCTTGCCACTCTTCCATAAAGGGCAGATTTGCGGAGCGCACAACTAATAGTTGTCCTGTGGACAGATTCTCCCACCTGGGCTGTGGATCTTTGCAGCTCCTCCAGAGATACCATGGGCCTCTTAGCTGCTTCTCTGATGAATGCTCTCCTTGTCCGGCCGGTCAATTTAGGTGGACGGCCATGTCTTGGTAGGTTTGCAGTTGTGCCATACTCTTCCCATTTTCCAATGAGGGATTGAACAGCAATCCGTAAGATGTTCAAAGCTTGGGAGATTTTACTATAACCTAAACCTTCTTTAAACTTCTCCACAACTTTATCCCTGACCTATCTGGTGTGTCCCTTGGCCTTCATGATTCTGTTTGTTCAAGAAGGTTCCCTAGCAAACCTCTGAGGGCTTAATAGAACAGCTGTATTTATACTGAGATTAAATTACACACAGGTGGACTCTATTTACTAATCAGGTGACTTCTGAAGGCAATTGGTTCCACTTGATTTAAGTTAGGGGTATCAGAGTAAAGGGGACTGAATACAAATGCATGCCACACTTTTCACAGATTTATTTGTAAAAAATGTTGAAAAACATTTATCATTTTCCTTCCACTTCACAATTATGTGCCACTTTGTGTCAGTCTATCACATAAGATCCCAGTAAAATAAATTTACGTTTTTTGGTTGTAACATGACAAAATGTGGAAAATTTCATAGGTATGAATCCTTTTTTTTTAAGGCACTGTACCTCAGCATTCGTCTGCGTGATTCATAAAACTAAATAATAATCTTCTATGCAATAAAATTTAGTTTTTTATCACCTTGAATCTATCTATATCTTGGTGCAGACAGAAACTCAACCCAACTGATAAGACATGCTGTTCCTCCTCAGAAAAAATAGGTTGTTAACTGCCATGTTGTCCTTCCTGTGCCTATTCGTCCAGTGTATTACCCTATGTCTGTGTTCTCTTTTTCCGACTGTGCTCATTGTTTCCATATCTGGTTTCCCTTTAAAAAAAGAAAGGCAATTTGGGGACAGCCGCTAAACCACTTGGCGTTTTGGTTGGGTTAGGTTGGAACAATCATGGTATCCCTCTGCAATTCTCGACTGTGATCCACCCCCATGTAATGTCCTCCACCAATATTACTTCCACCATTGTAAGTGCCAAGCAAATGCTGCATGACATCATGCTGAGTTTATCAGAGGATACATCATTTCTCTCACGTATGTTCACATCTTCTCTTTGACTATATCCATTTGATTGTCTAAAGCAGGGGTCTTCAAACTAAACAAAAGTTGAAAAAGGATTAAAAGAGGTGCATGGAAGCCAGCCAGCCCCCAGTCTGATGTACTCGCCCTCCAGTCTGCCACCAACCAAGTAGACCTGTCTCATGATATAAATAAAGAACAGGGGTTTAGTTGACACGCATTCATCAGACTGGGGGCTGGCTGGCTTCCATGCACCTCTTTTAATCCTTTTTCAACTTTCTTTTTTTCTGATACGGGGATGGAGACGCTGGGCATTACCTGCTGGTGTCTCACTAAAAGTCCCACATAGCCAACATTGTTTATGTAACCAGGAATAGAGGCACCTTTCCTACAGGCTGGTGCTTCATTTAAAGTCCCACCGTGCGATTTTCGTGCGTTTTTTGGTAGGTGTAGTCTGATTTGACCCCAGTTTTTTCATATAAAGGGATGGAGACCAATACTGTAGCATGACCTGCTTGTCTCATGTAAAGTCCCAAATATTTTATGAAATTAGGGATGGAGGCACTGTGCTTTACAGGCCAATGCCTCACATAAAGTCCCAATCTGTGTTTTACACTGCATCCGCCAAGGGGATGGAGGTGTATGCTTCTCAGCTGGTCGTTTTCAGTTTGTACCATCGCTACAACATCGCTATTGAAGTTTTTAAGATACTAGACCAGTCATGGATGGGGGTGGGTTGGGAAGGTTTGGGCTGCTCCCTCCCACCTGCCTCCTAGCCATCCATTTAGCAGCCATGTGCTTCCATTGTGGAGACACTCAAATCAGATAGTGTTAGGACTGCAGGTAAAACAGGGTGCCGTGGAGTGGCCCTGCAGCTTACACATGCGTTTGCAAATGCGTGTCAACTAAACCCCTGTTCTGTATTTATTTATTTATATCATGAGACAGGTCTACTTGGTTGTTGGCAGACTGGAGGGTGAGTACATCAGACTGGGGGCTGGCTGGCTTCCATGCACCTCTTTTAATCCTTTTTCAACTTTCGTTTTTTCTGATACAGGGACGGAGACGCTGGGCATTACCTGCTGGTGTCTCACTTAACCACTTGCCGACTGCCTAACGCCGATCTACGTCGGCAGTCAG
Organism: Pelophylax lessonae; assembly: GCF_965119305.1. Taxonomy (NCBI): domain Eukaryota; kingdom Metazoa; phylum Chordata; class Amphibia; order Anura; family Ranidae; genus Pelophylax; species Pelophylax lessonae. The sequence continues at coordinate 667,200,888 of NC_138771.1, forward strand.
CCCCTCACAGGCAAAGTGACGTAGGGCTACGTCACTAGCTTGTGAGGGTCTAGGGAGCGAGCGCGCGCCCCCGGAGGCGCGCTCCCGCTCCCGCGTGGTCACGGACCCCCCCGCGCGTGTGACCAGCGGACCCGATGTCCGCCGGTCACTCGGCGATCGGCGGGGGAGAGGGAGAATGTCAGGCAGCTTGTGTAAACAAGCTGCCTGTCATTCTCCTCGCTGTAAAGACACTGATAAAACGTATCTAGTATGTAGATCCGTTGATCAGTGTCCATACAGCTCAAGCCCCAGCCAATCACAGTAGAAAGCACGCCCCTAGGGATACACACAGCCCCTCCCTTCCAAATAAAGTTAACCCCTTCACAACCAGTGTATTTTTACAGTAACAGTGCATATGTATAGCACTGATTACTGTAGAAATGTCACTGGTAACCCCAAAAGTGTCACAAATGTCAGTCAAGGGTCCGATCTGTCCGCCACAATGTCGAAGTACCGCAAAAAAAATCGCAGATCGCCGCCATTACGCGTTAAAAAAAAACAACAAAAATGACAAAAATCTTTCCCTTTGTTAGTAAACGCGATAACTTTTGCGCAAACCAATCAAAATACGCTTTTTGCGATTTTTTTTACCAAACATATGTAGCATAAAACAAATTGGCCGAAAATTTTAAAAAATTTTGATTTTTACTTTTTTTTGGGGGGAATTTCATATAAAAAAATGTGAAAATATTGTTATTTTTGCAAAATTGACGCTCTTTTTTTGTTTATAGCGCGTGATCAAAAAATCGCACAGGTGATCAAATACCACCAAAAGAAAGCTCTGTTTGTGGGAAAAAAAGGACGTCAAATTCGTTTAGGTACAGCGTCGCACGACCGCGCAATTGTCCGTTAAAGTCACGCAGTGCCGAATCGCAAAATACCCCCCCCTGGTCAGGAAGGGGGTAAAATCTTCCGGGGCTTAAGTGGTTAAAGTCCCACATAGCCTACATTGTTTAGCGGTCTTCAAACTTTGGCCCTCCAGTTGTTCAGGAACTACAATTCCCATCATGCCTAGTCATGTCTGTGAATATCAGAGTTTTACAATGCCTCATGGGATGTGTAGTTCCGCAACAGCTGGAAGGCCGTAGTTTGAGGACCCCTGGTTTAAAGGTCTGACATTTATAGGCTCTGCCCTCAAAGAATGCCACCTTATCTCTGTGATATTTGCTTTTATTTATTTTTAATAAGTTCTTTATTTCTAATTTCTAACTCTTTGTCCTTATGAGCCCCCGTTCACACTGGGGCGACCTGTCAGGCGACCTGGTCGCCTGACAGGTCGCCGTAGGTCGCCTGGCATAGAGAAGCTGCGGACCCGTTCTAATAGGAGCGACACAAGTCGCTCCGACTTAGAAAAATGGTCCGGAGCTTCTTTGGGGCGACCAGGAGCGACCTGCATTGACTTCAATGTTATGAAGTCCGTGCCGGCCGCTCCGAGGTCGCCCCGGGAAGTAGCGTTGCCCCAGTCTGAACGGGGCCTTAGGGATGAGCTGTGTTCCAATCCAGTCCAAACACTAGCTGTTCCAATGTTCGCCTGAATGCTATGGCATTTAACAAGGATGAACATGACAGCTTCTGGCTGTCAATGGTTGCTAAAGAAAGCAGTGAGTGATTGCACCTGCTGCATCCTTACTAGCCACTGATATCACCTGACCTATTCAGGTAAATGGCCAGGAATCCTTGGCTACGCAAGCAAATGGGTGGGGAATAGAGTGGGTTACATTATTGCCTAAATATGGCCATGGTCATATTTGGGCAATGATGTCACTACTATCCTTGCCTATTGCTTATAGCTGATGATAGCTTGGGGAGCTGTCATTCAGCAATGTATACCATTGGGATCGATAATGTGTGGCGGGTCAAGTCAGTGGGCGCCGGGCATCACCATTGACAATGTATTTATAATGAGGGACTTTTTTGGATTTTTTTTTTTTTTTAAATAAATGTCTTTCAAACGTTTTGGTGCTTTTGTTTTAAAGTAACATTTTTTTTATTTTGTGAATGAGTAGGGGTACTATAAACCACATACTCATTCATGTAAGGAGTGGCAGTATCTGGTGGCCCCCCTTTTATTAAAAGGGGCATCTAGATTCTGATAAGCCCCTGACCTGCAGATCCCCACACCTACCAGCCATAGTTGTGTGGAAGGGGCCCTTGTCCTAAAAATGGGGACAAGGTGCTTTGGTGGGGGGCCCCACATGTTGATGAGAGCATGTGGCCTGGAATGGTTCCGAAGGGAAGGTCAACCTTGCACCTGTCCCCCCTTTCCTGACCAGCCAGGCTACATGCCCAGATTAACCACTTCAATACAGGGCACTTTTAACCCCTTTCCTGCCCAGACCATTTTAGTGCTGTTGCAATTTGAATGACAATTGCGCGGTCATGCAACACTGTACCCAAAGTACATGTTTTTAATTTTGTTCACACAAATAGAGCTTTCTTTTGGTGGTATTTAAGCGCCACTGGGTTTTTTTTTTATTTTTTTACTTAGTAAGCAAAAAAAAAAGACTGAACATTTTGAAAAAAAAAATGTTTTCTTTGTTTTTGTTATAAAAGCATAAGCATATCATCAGCTCTCCCAGCTCAGGGAGGTAACTACAGGGGTTGCAATCGAAACCGGGCCCCATGCTCCAGGGGGCCTGTGCAGCTTCCCTGTACACCTGGATAGGAGGGGCGGCGGGGGCAGCATGTAGAGAAATCACTGTCCTCCTTTTTCCTTCTGTAGCTGCAGGAGGAAAATGGAGGAGATTGGTTCCTCTGTATGCTGCCCCCACCACTCCTTCCATCCAGTTCACTTGTGTTCTGCTGTCTCTGGGCCTCTATGTGCTCCCCCCACTGTGCTCCCTTCCCTCTCCTGCTGGCTGCTGCAGGGTATGCGTCACAATAGAGAACCAGGAAGGGGTCGGTAAATATGTAATTTACCAGCTCCTTCCTTTTCTGAATGGACAGAGTCATTGTCAGTCACATTGTAAGAAAAAATAAAATAAAATGATAAAAAAAAATACAGTTAAAATAACAAAAAATAAAAACTACTGACACCAGTGGGTGAACTTCCAGGATCGCAAAGATCACACTTGCAACCGGGCCCTGGCATTCCACCACCGTGGGGAGGCCCCAAGATGTTGGGAAGGGGGCCCACTGCAGAACTTGTGAAAGTGTCCCACTGTGGGAAGAGCCCCAGGCTTGAAGGGAAGGGCCCTTCATGGTTTCTTGCAGCGGGGCCCTGAAGGTTCTAGTTATGCCTCAGTCCCAGCTGATACTGATACAAGAAAAACTTTCTGAAGAACATTGCTGAAGAAGCTCATGGGAGAGCTGATGATTTGCTTGTGTACCACATTTCAATGTGAGTATTTTTTATACCTGTGATTCGTTTTAATAAATCATTTAAAGCAGAGAGCACTAAGGCTTCTCTTCATCTTTTGGCCATATATGAAGGATTCATATACCTGGAGGAGTCCAGTCTGGTCCAGGAACATCTTGAGGAAGAATATCCCAGTGGGATCCAGAGAGACATATATACAGGCAATTGGGACTCTGTAGTGGGGTCATTGCTTGGAGGTGAGCAGTGAAAACCATAGACACGGCAACTCTGGAATGCTTCAGCCTTGCAGCCCCTTCACAAGACCAGGGAGGTCTGGAAACTCTAAAACAACAGACAAACACAAGGGTGCACCGGCCTAGTGCATTATCCTTTGAGCAGGTTTATTAAAAGAAGTAGAATAAAAATACTCACAAATGAGTTTGTGATAAAAACACATCAAACAAAGTATAAAAACCTCAGCAGCGTGGTCAGGATCCGATCGTCCCCCTAAGGCTGTATAGGCTTACGCGTTTCGAGGCAGCGCCTCTTCCTCAGCAGTAATATGACCACAGTCTTCAACACCAACTGTGGTGGAGGAGGAAGACAGTAAAGAAAAAATAACTGCATGGACTGGTTGTGGCCATCTGTGTGCATAAATGCAATTTCATCTACTGTACCTCAACTAATGAGGATTAGACTTGAAGCCCCTGAATTCATACCTAAGACCCAAGAGACAGAAAGACAGGAGGAGCCTTCTTGAAGAAGAAACAACCCCTCAGCTTCTCCCTGAACCTGATGAAGAGTCCTTAGGTGAGGGACCCACTGAGCTGACGAAGCAAAGAGCCAAAAGGTCAATACACGCCAAAAAGAGGGATCTATGACTTTCCAGACCAAAGTTCAGAATAGACTGCGTACACAGTCTTCATAAATGCTGGCACTTTCTGCCACAGCTTTGGTGGAAAGCAATTCCCACTTACTGTGTGCCCACTTCATAACACACCTATGTGGGAAGTTTCTTTAGCTGAGCTGTATGATAGAAAATGTGTTATAAGATAAATTAATTTTATTTGATCTGCTTAGCTTGATGTTTTATTTGTTTGTAGCACTACCCCCATGAGGACTGCTTAAAGATACAGTACCCCAATGGTTACCCTGACCATGCAAGTTTCTTGACACCTCTGAATAATGATGGGCCAAACAACCCCCTGTTCAGTTCGCACCAGAAAATCTCAAACAGGGAAAAAGTTCTAGCGAACATGCAAACTCTATTAAGGTCTATGGGACACAAACATAGTTATTGCCATAAAAAGAATGCAAAATAATGTTTTTTAAAGCGATCGTTTTTTAAGGAGCAGTGATTTTAATGATCAATAAAGTTAAATAATAAAAATATAAAATAACTTTAAATATTGTGCCTGTAAAGTGGCACATCTGTACGATGTATGGAGCCTGCTGCAGCAATACTGACTAAAGAAAATAATGTCATTTAAACTACAAAGTGGTTGTAATGTATTGTCAGCTCCCGGCAATACAGATAAAAAAAATGAAAGAAAAAATGCATGGAGTCATCCCCCCCCCCCTCAGTCCATACCAGGCCCTTAAAAAAAAAAAAAGTGTGGGGTTCCCCCCAAGATTCATACCAGACCCTTATCTGAGCAAGCAGCCTTGCAGGTCAGGAAAAGGGGGGGAAAAGCGAGAGCCCCTCCTCCTGAACTATACCAGGCCACATGCCTTCAACATAAGGTGAGGTGCTCTGGGGCAGGGGGGACTCTGCCCCCCACCCCAAAGCACCATGTCCCCCATGTCAATGGGGACAAGGGCCTCTTACTGACAACCCTGGGCTGTGGTTGTCAGTGTCTGCCAGTGGGGGACTTATTGGAATCTGGAAGCCCCCTTTAACAAGGGGGCCACACTGGTGATGTCACCTAGCAGCCCCGCCAAACTGCGAATAGGCAGTCCCTGGAAAGCGTTCACCGAGAGCGGAGATTTTTTTTTTCTATTTTTGGGTCAGCGGGTGCAGAGGGTGGCGTGATTGACGATGTCTTGTGTGTTTATTTTTTTTGTACACTTTTTTGGTGAATGGGTAGGGGTACGATGTACCCAATACCCATTCACATAGGGGGGGCGGGCTCTGGGGACCCCCTTGCTAAAGAAGGTTTCAAGATTCCGACCCGCAGACCCCCACAATCAAAGCCCAGGATAGTGAGGAAGAGGCCCTTGTCCCCCTCAAGATGGGGACAAGGTGCTTTGGGGGGCATCAGGTTCAGGGGGGTACTCGCACGTCCTCCTCCCTCCCTTTCCTGGCCTGCCAAGGTACATGCTCAGATAAGGGTCTGGTATGAATTTTGGGGGGACCCCACACCGTTTTTTTTTTTTCATTTTGGATTTCCCCTGGAGTGTTGGTGGTGCCTGAACACTGTAACCCCTCACAGTTACTCTTGCTGGCACAGGAACGGGCCCTGCTGTATAAAATTAGAAAAAAAATGTAATTACATGCACCTGTCAAACTGGTGCAGAAAAATTGGGCCTTGGGTGTTGGTGGTGCCCTAAACCAATAACATTGTTGGAAGCTAGCATAATCAAGATTCAGGAATAGGAAAAGCAGCATAGGCAGTCTTCAATGGATCCCAGATCCCTAACAAATTTAATAATTTACATCAGCATCAGGGCCTTAATAGCTGCTGTTGATCCAGGACTGATTCATTTTGATAAATTTCAGCCAGTCAACAGCAGACACACTCGTTTATCTTTCACAAAACCTTCAGCAGCACTGAATGTCCGTTTGGAGACCACACTGGAAGCAGGACAGGCCAGTAGCTCGATTGCATATTGAGCAAGTTCTGGCCAGTGGTTCATCCTCAAGACCCAGTAACCCAGTAGATGCTCTGTTGGAAAGATCTCCAAGTCTGCTCTTGCCCCTAGATAATCATCCACCATATGATGCAGACACTGACGATGGTTGCTTAACCTTAACAGCCCTGGGCACTGAGGAATAAAGAATTGTTTAAAGGCATTGGTCAGCCAGCCGACCTTCTCCACCGCTCCTCCTTTTACCGAACGAAGCCTCAGAAACAAGTTGTCCAGGAAATGGTAACCTCCCAGTGTCTGGAAAGTTGTTAATTTCTCTCCAAGGCGTCCCTAAGATGTTTCATTCTCTACTCCCTCTGCAAAGGCAGGATGAGCTCTGCAACTTTACCCTTGTAACATGGATCAAGAAGGGTTGCCAACCAGTAATGACCCCTCTCCTTGATACCACAAATCCTCGGGTCCTTTCACAGGCTTTGCAGAATCAGGGAGCCCATGCAGTGTGATTTTAAGGAGGCATGAGATTCTGAGTCCTCTGGGTCACTAAGGATGACATTGTCACCAGGAGCAAACTCCCCCCAGCCACGTTCAACTCCTGGGGTTTCTTGGGAATTAAACCATCCATTGAAGACTGCTGTGTGTTATCCTCTACATCCATGCTGCCAAAATCCTCCTCCTCCTCTATCTCCTTTGTGTTTTGTGGCCCCGCAGGAATGCTATCTGCATAAAGGGGGCCTTGTGAGGAAAGGAAGTCCTCCTCTTCCTCCCGCTGTTCTGCCTCAAGTGCCCTGTCCATGATTCCACAAAGCGTGTGCTCCAGCAGGAAGACAAGAGGGATAGTGTCACTGGTGCATGCTTCGTCGAGGCTCATTACCCTTGTGGCCTCCTTAAATAGTGACAGGACAGTGCATGCATCCTTTATCAGCAGCCACTGGCATGGCGAAAAGAAGCTAAGCTCCTCTGGGCCTGTCCTTGTGCCATACTCATATAGGTACTCATTGATGGCCCTCTGCTGCTTGTGCAGCCACTGCAGCATTGCCAATGTTGAGTTCCATCTGGTAGGCATGTCACAAATGAGGCAGTTGGTGGGCAGGTTGAATTCCTGTTGAATGTCAGCCAGCCGATCACAGGCATTGTATGAACGCCGGAAATGGCCACAGACTTTTCTGGCCTGCCTCGGCCGGGTACCTGTTCAAGAAAAGCTGCACCATCAAATTCAGGACATGTGCCAAGCATGGAACATGAGTCAAGTGTCCCTTTTGGAGGGCAGAAATAAGGTTGGTGCCATTGTCGCATACAACCATTCCTGGCTCAAGCTGCCTTGGGGTCAACCACCTCTGAGCCTGCCCCTGCAGAGCTGACAGAATATTTGCCTCGGTGTGGCTCCTGTCCCCTAGACAGACCAACTGAAGCACTGCATGGCATCTTTTAGCCTGACTGCTTGTGTAGCCCCTTGAAGGCTTAGGGACTGCTGGTTCAGAGGACAATTCAGTAAAAGAGGCCATAGAGGAAGAAGAAGAGGAGGGGGTGGAGCAGACAGATATGGCAGAATCCCCACCAGCTTTTTGGAGGCGTGGTGGCGATACAAGCTTCAACACTGAACCCTGTCCTGCATCCTTCCCAGCTGCCAGCAGAGTTACCCAGTGCACCATAAAGGAAATGTAACTTCCCTGACCACGTCTGCTGGACCATGAGTCAGCAGTAATGTGAACCTTCCTGCTGACCGATCTGTCCAACGAGGCCAAAACATTGCCTTCCACATTATGGTACAGAGCTTGAATGGCCTAACCTGAAAATACATTTATTTTTGGAACCTTCCACTGGGGTACATTCTGCAAATTCACGAAAGGGGACAGAGTCTACCAGATGAAAAGGCAGCAGTTGTAGTGCTAGAAATTTGGCCAAGGTAGCATTTAGACGCTAAGAATGTGGATAGCTTTTTTTTTTTTTTTTTTTTTTTTTTTACGGTTTGGCAACTGGGGTAGCAAAATTTGTCTGGTGGTGAAATCAATAGGTGGTGTACTGCTAGCAGATAAGGTGCAAGTACCTGTGGCAGGCGTTATACCATCATCCCTCTCAGTGCAGGTTTTTGAGAAGTCTTGAGGTATAGTAGGGGTAGAGATCCCAGATGAGAAGGAAGTAGAATTCTGCATTGTTTTATGATGTGGGTCTTTCAGGTGCTGTTGCCAACGGACTGCATGGCAGGTCATCATATGTATTTTCTAGCATGTGGTGCCCAAGCGGCGGGTGTTCTGGCCATGCTTGAACCATTTCAGACAGAGATTGCAAACAACAACGCTGCGGTTTGCTGCACGTGCTGAAAAAAGCCCACACCAATGAACTTTTGGAAGTTAGCGGGGAGTTGGCAGCGCCCTGCACCTGTGGACCTCTGTTGTGTGATGCAATAGGGTGGCTACCCCTAAGACGGCCCCTGGAGGACATCCTGCCTCGTTGGAGTTATGCCTTCTCCTCCTCCTCACTTTCCTCCTCTATTCTCTCAGGCACCCAAGTACAGTCAGTGACCTCATCATCCCCTCCCTCCTCATCACTGGAGCAAACTTGGCAATATGCTGCAGCTGGGAGAATGTGACTGCTAGTTTCTTGTCCGTCATTGTTACCCCCTCTCTCTTGGATCACGTTATTCCCTTCCTCCACCTGGGAACCAACATCAGAGCATTCAAATTGCTGCTCATCCTCCAGCATCATGTAACTGACACTATGATCGAATAGTTCAGGTGACTCCTCCATGCATGATGGTGGAGCTATAGAAGGAGTAGCTGTGGAGAAGGAGCCCGTGGAATGGCTGCTTTGGCAGCTGCAGTGGAAGGCAAACTAGTATGAGCCTGGGTGACAGAGGATGAGGAGGATGAGGAAGGCTTAGTTATTCACTCCACCAACTCTTCTGCATGTTGTGGCTCAAAAACATGGCCAGCACTGGAAAAAAGGACACAGAGGCTGCTTGCCCTCTTTTAGTGGCATGTGAGCATCTGCCTCTAATTGTTGGCCTTTCAGACATTATGGGGATTTTTTGGGGGGGGTTTAAAACTTTTCATTATAGAATGTGGGATGGACATATGGTGCTTGGGTGCAATACTTTTGTGCTTGGTGCACTATAAACCATTTTATTATTGTTTTTTTAATAAAGAAAAACTTAATAATGCCAAAAAAAGAAAACTCCTGCTGACACAGAAGGGGAGACAGCAATTATGCCCTAAATAATATTAGTGCTGCTGCGCCACAAAAAAACCCCCTGCTAATGCAGAAGGACTATCATCTGCTACGCAGAAGGGGGGACAGCAGTTATGCCCTAAATATTATTAGTGCTGCTGTGCCACAAAAAAAAAATAAAGTGTATGCAGTGTCCTTAGGTGTAAAGAGGGTGGGTATATGCCCGCTCACTAGTCCAGGCGATACCAAGCTCAGAAGGGATGATGTTAAGACCCTGCAGCAGGCTTCTGCAGATACTGTGCTCAAGGGACAGAGCACGACACCTGCACCTCTCAGTGCCGCAGCTCAGCTAAATCTGCGATGCAGGTGATAAAAGCCACCTCCTAGCTGCCACCTGATGACCAGATAATGCTGACAATCACACACACGCTCTCCAGAGGCTCTCCCCGATAATCCAGATTACTGATTCCAAATAAAGGCTATGGTCTCAAGAGAGTGACTCAACACAACACAAGCTATTTATTACCTCTCCCAGCATTGTGTTCTCTCCCTCCAGCCCACTAGAACTTGTAGTCCACAACAATGAGTTACCATTGTAGATTAGGGCTCTTTGGACTACATGTCCCAAGATCATCCACTCTTCTGAAAGTTCTTACTCTGTATTCAGGATATGACAGGACAGGTCCCAGACTGAGCACTAGAGGGAACAACCTCACTTTGGCAGGTGCTGTAAAGTGTCTACTGAAAATACAGGCCATTTAGCCAGCTACTGGCTTCATGTTTCTCTCTTGTTATGCTATTCCATACATTAATGATACTTTTTTCCATTGCTGTTTTTTTTTATATCTTTTGGGACCAAAGACTTTTGGTGGGGGGCATGCGTAGCCTCAGTCTGCAATTCTAGCAGACAGAGGATTAACTGCTTGCATCTGTCTGTTTTTATTCTTCTGCTGCCGCCCTTGTTCATGTTTATGTAAAGACTACTATTACAGGACTCAACGGTAAGTGCCGGTTCACACATGTGCGGCTGCGGCGATCGCATGTAATATCGGAGCGCACTGCTCCTTCATTACATGCGATCGGCTGTGCAGTGCGAGTTTAGCCATACACTTTGTATGGCTAAATTCGCACCGCACCCGCAGCAAAGACGCACAGGACCCTTTTTTGCAGCCGCATCAGGATCGGATCGCACAGCGGTTCACACTTGTGCGATCCGATCTTTGCGAACTGCAAGATCGCACTGCGATATGCGATCAAACTGGGGGTGTCGTTAAGATTTCATTGACACCCCCTGCGTATCGCATATGGCAGTGTGAACTGCCAGGGGTGCGTTTGCAATGCGGGAACAGGCTGCAAATTCACATCCTTCCCGCATCGCATAAGTGTGAAGCGAGCCTTAGTGTTGCACTTGCGCTCTGCACAACAGGAGTGCACAAAAAATGTGGACTGCTGGAATTGTGGGAAGAGAGGACTGCAGATCCCACGAGGCTCCAGGGCTCAGGAGAGAGTTGGTTTCCTATTATTTTTCCTGGGCTCAGAGGAAGAGTGTGAAGGACATTTTAGAGAGACTGATTGTGCTGCAAGCTGCTAGCAGCTTTCTCATCACTGCACCTGAGAGGGAGAGAGGAGCATTGACAGACATTCTGGAGCATCAGAGAGTGCCACAGATGCTGGTGGAGCCCAGTGCGTGATTGAGGGGAAAGCTTTGTGGACACTGACCAGCTGTGCTGCCACAGTAAATAGAAGGAGACCATCTGCTAACATAGGAGTTGTGAGAGGCCACTGGCCAAACTCAACTATCCTTTGTTCTCCAACATAACAGCTGGGCCCCAACAACCTGGCAAGCAGAAATTAAAGCGAGAGAATGAATTACAGACTGCTGAACTGTTTGGGTGCCAAAATTTTCCTTAGTTAGGATTGCTTCAATATAGGGGTTGGGAGGAGCTACTTTCCACACCCATTCTGCTATTTACCTATTTGCAATATACTGTATATTTCTGGCATAGTTTAACTGTTTGCTGAATCACTGCTGTTGTTTCATATCTCTTTTGCTACTGGGGTACTGCATATACATCCAAAATAAATATCCCCCACCCAGCCAGGTGTGTCAAAATGTTCAGTCATAGGAACAGGGGACCCAATACATAAAAAAAAAAAAACACAGAAATTCCCAGCTCAACTTACCGAACAGCCTGCAGCCAACCAAATTATCCTGTCCAACAGTATGTGCTGAAAAAAAAATTAGTTTGCATAGATTTGCAAATACATACGTAAGCTGCAGAGCCACTTCGCAGCACCCCAGTATTATCTGCAGGCCTAACTACATTTTTGAGAGCTTCCATAGTAGAAGCAGAAAGTTGAGCTGGGAATTTCTTTGGTTTTGTTGGACATGCGTCACCCTTCCATGTGCTCTTTGCTGCGAAGGCCAGCTATAGGTGGGGGCAATGGCTATTTGATTGTACTGACCCAATACATTCAGAGGCTCCTTCAGAGGTAAGTGCTACATATATACAGTGAGGGAAAAAAGTGTTTGACCCCCTGCTGATTTTGTAGGTTTGCCCACTGACAAAGTATTGATCAGTCTATAATTTTAACAGTCGGTTTATTGTACCAGTGAGAGACAGAATAACATGACTTAGTACTCGGTGGCAAAACTCTTGTTGGCAATCACAGAGGTCAGACGTTTCTTGTAAATGGCCACCAGGTTTGCTCACATCTCAGGAGGGATTTTGTCCCACTCCTCTTTGCAGATCCTCTCCAAGTCATTAAAATTTCAAGGCTGACATTTGGTAACTTGAACCTTCAGCTCCCTCTACATATTTTCTATAGGCTCCAATGTGTTTCTTCTGGAGCCACTCCTTTGTTGCCTTGGCCATGTGTTTTGGGTCATTGTCATGCTGAAATACCCTTCCACTACCCATTTTCAAAGCCCTGGCTGAGGGAAGGAGGTTTTCACCCAAGATTTGATGGTACATGGCCCCGTTCATCATCTCTTTGATGTGGTGAAGTTGTCCTGTTCCCTTAACAGAAAAACACCCCCAAAGCATAATGTTTCCACCTCCATGTGTGATGGTGGAGATGGTGTTCTTGGGGTCATAGGCAGCATTCCTCCTCCTCCAAACACAGTGAGTTGAGATGATGCCAAAGAGCTAGAGTTTGGTCTCATCTGACCACAAGTCTTTCACCCAGTTCTTCTCTGAATCATTCAGATATTCATTAGCAAACTTCAGACGGCCTGTACATGTGCTTTCTTGAGCAGGGGGACCTTACGGGCGCTGCAGGATTTCAGTCCTTCACAGCGTAGTGTGTTACCAATTGTTGTCTTGATGACTACGGTTCCAGCTGCCTTCAGATCATTGACAAGATTCTCCCGTGTAGTTCTGAGCTGGTTCCTCACCATTCTCAGGATCATTAAAACTCCACGAGGTGAGATCTTGCATGGAGATCCAGACCAAAGGAGATTGACAGTTATTTTTTTTTTTCCATTTGCAAATAATCACACCAACTATTGTCACACTCTCATCAAGCTGCTTAGCAATAGTCTTGTAGTCCATTCCAGCCTTGTGTAGGTCTGCAAACTTGTCCCTGCTATTCTTGGACAGCTCTTCGGTCTTGGCCATGATGGAGAGATTAGAATTTGATTGACTGATTGATTGATTGCTTCTGTGGACCAATTCCAGCCTTGTGTAGCTCTACAATATTGTCCCTGACATCCGTGGACAGCTCTTTGGTCTTGGCCATGGTGGAGAGATTGGAATCTGATTGACTGATTGCTTCTGTGGACCGGTGTCTTTTATAAAGGGAACAAGCTGAGATTAGGAGCACTCCCTTTAAGAGAATGCTCCTAATCTCAGCTCATTACCTGTGTAGAAGACACCTGAGTGCCAGAACCCTTGCTGATTGATAGGGGATCAAATACATTAAAATGCAAATAAATTTAGAACTTTTTTTAAATGCATTTTTCTGGATATTTTTGTTGTTATTCTGTCTCTCACTGTTAAAATAAACCGACCATTAAAATTATAGGCTGATTATTTCTTTGTCAGTGAGCAAACATACAAAATCAGCAGGGGATCAAATATTTGTTTTCCCTTATTGTATTATTGGTTGTATTTTATCATAAAAAGTTTGTCTATCTATCTATCTATCTATCTATCTATCTATCTATCTATCTATCTATCTATCTATCTATCTATCTATCTATCTATCTATCTATCTATCTATCTATCTATCTATCTATCTATCTATCTATCTATCGATAGATAGATAGATAGATAGATAGATAGATAGATAGATAGATAGATAGATAGATAGATAGATAGGGCCTAATTCAGTATAAGTTTGGAGTAGAGCTGCTCACTTCTCCAGAAATAACTCCAGCCTAAACTCATTGCATCCTAATTAGGTAAGTGGCTGGAGTTAAACCATCAACTAGATGCTTTAATGAATTCGGAGTTGGAGTTAACTTAGACTGAATTCGGGTTTGGAGTTAACTTAGGCTGAATTTGAGTTTGGAGTTAGCCAAATTCCCTTTGTGTTTTTCATAAAAGGAAATTTGTCTATTCTGAATCACTATTACACAGCAATGTCATTTATTATGGTTTATTTTAATTTTAAGGTATAGTTATGTATCTTATGTGTTTTAACCTTTAGATTTTCTAATAGCAGACTACACAGCTGTCTAATTAGCAGTCTTCATTCTTTATTCATCTGAAACTTTCAGGCATATCTGATTGTATTCAGCACTTTGGTGTAGTGGGCTAAGCTCACAGCTAAAGATTGCTAGGTCATGAGTTCAAGGCCCAACCATGATAACACCCTGTGTGCCATAATTTTTTTTTGGCCACATAGTAATACATTGGCTACATCACCTAAAATTGCATGTCAATGGCCTTGTATATTCAAGAAACAAACATGCATATGTGCAGGGTGCAATTATGCATTTGCCAAGTTTCAGTATTTATTTATAGCTGTCTAAAATTTAAGAAGGTGATGGCACACTTGGGATTTGAACTCATGCTCTCAGTGTTTATAGCCAGGAACACTAACCACTAAACCATTGAGCTGAGCATGATTACCCCTGGAATATTTATTCCCATGTTTCAATAGTTAACCACTTCCTTACAGGGCAGTTACACCCCTGCCCAGGCCAATTTTCAGCTTTTTATACTGTTGCATTTTGAATGACAATTGTGCGGTCATGCAACCCTGTACCTAACACAAATGTATGACAGTATTTTCATAAAAAATAGTGCTTTCTTTTGGTGGTATTTGATCACTGCAAGGTTTTTTTTCTATTGGCAAAAAGAAGACCTAAATGTTTGACCCCTAAAATAATGTGTTTTTGTTTATGTAATAAAATTTGGTAAATCAATGTTTTTTGTTGCACTGACGAGCATTGATGAGGCTGCGCTGGCAGGCACTGATGAGACACTAATATGCAGCACTGATAGATAGATAGATAGATAGATAGGTGGCACTGATATGCAGCATTGATGGGCATTGATAGGTGGCACTGATGGGCAATGATTGGCACTGGTGGGCAGCACTGAAAGATGGTAATGATGGGCAGCACTGATGAGGAGGGCACTAACAGGTTCCCTGAGCACTGATTGGCATCAATGGTGGCATGGGTGGGCATCCCTGGTGGCTCTAGTGGCATCCCCCAAGGGTCTGCACTGGTAATCAATGCTCTGATTACAAGCACAGACCCCCCCCCCACACACACACACACACTTACTTTGCATATGAATGCCATTTCTTCACAGCTGAAAGTGGCCCTCACCATGATTAGCCAGTTGATTGTGACCACTTGCTGGAATGTGTGCAAGCCAATTTGGTGTCATTTCTGGTCCAGGGCGAACGCCAATGTGCCATTTGCAATTTATTGTAAAGAGATTTTGCTTTATTTTAAAAATGGCGCACACAGACAACTAAAATGTATTGGAAATGTTTTACCTAGGCCAGTGATGGTAACCCTTAACCCCCCCCCCCCCCCCAAGATGTTTTTGCCCTACATTTCTCAAAATGCTCATGTACTCTGCAGTGTAGGCGAGCATCATGGGAAATGTTACAAAACACCTGTGTTGCCAAGGTTCATCACTGACCTAAGCCAACTAAAAAGGTGAGTGAGCGCTGTAGCAATCTTATTTAGTAATCATTTTTAGTGATTTTTTTATTAAATGTTTTGGTTACATTCATCCACAGCGACTGAATGGAAATTTTGTATTATTCCTTAATTTATATATTTTTAGCTAAATATATACATAAACACTTTAATTTTTTTCTTACAATTTAGCCCCCCCACACACCACCCCCCCCCCCACACACACACACACACACACACACACACACACACCACACACACCACCCCCCCCACACACACACACACACCACACACACCACCCCCCACACACACACACCACCCCCCACACACACACACACACACACACACCACCCCCCACACACACACACACACACACACACACACACACACACACACCACCCCCCACACACACACACACACACACACACACACACACACACACACACCACCCCCCACACACACACACACACACACACACCACCCCCCACACACACACACACACACACACACACCACCCCCCACACACACACACACACACACACACACACCACCCCCCACACACACACACACACACACCACCCCCCACACACACACACACACACACCACCCCCCACACACACACACACACACCACCCCCCACACACACACACACACACCACCCCCCACACACACACACACACACCACCCCCCACACACACACACACACACCACCCCCCACACACACACACACACACCACCCCCCACACACACACACACACACACACACACACACACCACCCCCCACACACACACACACACACACACACACACCACCCCCCACACACACACACACACACACACACACACACACACCACCCCCCA
Organism: Pelophylax lessonae; assembly: GCF_965119305.1. NCBI lineage: Eukaryota > Metazoa > Chordata > Amphibia > Anura > Ranidae > Pelophylax > Pelophylax lessonae. The sequence continues at coordinate 667,217,165 of NC_138771.1, forward strand.
CACACACACACACACACACACACACACACACACCACCCCCCACACACACACACACACCACCCCCCACACACACACACACACCACCCCCCACACACACACACACACCACCCCCCACACACACACACACACACCACCCCCCACACACACACACACACCACCCCCCACACACACACACACACCACCCCCCACACACACACACACACCACCCCCCACACACCACACACCACACACCACACACCACACACCACACACCACACACCACACACCACACACCACACACACACACACCACACACTTCGCTGGAGTAAATGGAGAAACCCTACCCAAGTTCATACTGTACTGCCATTGCACACACACAAAAAATACAAGAAATGGATTACATTCAATAGACACAAAAGATATCTGAATTACATCTAGACAAATATGAAGAAAAGAAAAGAAAACAAAAAAACAGGAGCTGTGTACAAATGAATAAGCTTTATTGAACATGTATAAAACATCAGTAATCACTCAAGCAAGCATGTGAAATGTGAAATGTGAAATGTGCAATGCCCCCCCCCCCCAAAACCCCCAAATCAAGTAATTTTTATTCAAATTACAGTGCAAAGATACAACATATGATGGACAGATAGAGCTTACAATATCCAAAAGTCAAGCAAAATAAGTTGTAGACACCTTAGTATTAAGCATAAAACATACCCAACATACTTTTATGTTAATTGTTTGCATGAGCCTGCCTTTTCATTTAAATACCATCAAATCAGTAGAACATACAGCTACACAGAGGCATGAAAATAAAAAAAAAAAACATGTATAGAGTACATAAAGACACACTTTGCAAAAACTATACCAAACAGTTAGAGCATGAAAAGTATTCATCCAACAGAATACACTTACTGCAATATGGATCTTTAGGCATGCCAGCAAACCCCCACCCCAAAAGCAAATTCGGACATAAAGACCTGTGGCCCTTCCACAGGCCAAATGATATGATCTCATACATCCCTTTATATAACCTTGGTTAAACTACACCCACCCAGTATAGGAAACGCCCAGCAAAGTAATTAATTGGGTCTGTTGGTTCCTAAACCAAAATCACCAGTTCACTAATGAATGAGTGTTTGGCTGGCCATCCATGATCAAAGTTTCTTACAAGTCAACACACATAAGAAATGCTTTCAATAATCTCAGCATGAGCACAAAGTGGCTTTTTCATTTAGACTAATGCCTCGTACACACGTACTGATCGTCGGCCGACCGATCGGCCGTCTTTTGTCCAGGGCTGTCCTGTCTGTTGAAAACTGCAAAAGACTGCACACGAATTTTGTCGGCCAACAACAGACGACTGCAGAAGTGATGTCATGTGATGGTTAACTTTCCGTGTGTTTTTTCTTTTCTGAGCATGCTCAGTCTTGCAAATCTGCTGATTGTCGGCCGAATTCTGTACTGACTGGCGAACAATCGGCTGTTCTGGTGTTGGCCAACAAAAATTTTAATGCCTGCACGACAGATTCTGTTCGGCCGAAAATGCGATGTCGGCTGTCGGAAGCATCATACTAACAAGCCTACAATCGGCCGATCGGTCGTCGGCCGAATATTTACGGCCGACAATCGGTACGTGTGTACGAGGCTTAAGGCTGGCCATACATGTTCCAATTTTCTTACAATTTTCTGTCCAATTTTCTTGAAATTTACCTTCAAGTATGTAGTACAAAGGCCTCCCTAATTAGATACAAGTGAATGTGTTTTTTTAGCTTTGACCTCACATTATGTGGTTTGTGGTAGATCTACCAGAAAATTGTACAACAAAAGTTGAACATGTATGGCCAGCTTAATGGGCCATACACACTATAATGCCTCGTACACACGTACCGATCTTCGGCCGTAAATATTCGGCCGACGACCGATCGGCCGATTGTAGGCTTGTTAGTATGATGCTTCCGACAGCCGACAGCGCATTTTCGGCCGAACAGAATCTGTCGTGCAGGCATTAAAATTTTTGTTGGCCAACACCAGAACGGCCGATTGTTCGCCAGTCAGTACAGAATTCGGCCGACCTTGGACTGATTTGCAAGACTGGGCATGCTCAGAAAAGAAAAAACACAGGGAAAGTTAACCATCACATGACATCACTTCTGCAGTCGTCTGTTGTTGGCCGACAAAATTCGTGTGCAGTCTTTTGCAGTTTTCAACAGACAGGACAGCCCTGGACAAAAGACAGCCGATCGTTCGGCCGACGATCAGTACGTGTGTACGGGGCTTAAGATTTTCTGAAGACTTTTTCCTTTAGATTTACCAAAACCAGATAATATGAGGTCAAACCTAAACACTTTCAATTTGTATGCAATCTGGCAGGCCCTTGCACTACATAGAAAAGGTAAATCTGAAGGAAAAAGTCTACGGAAAATCTTATAGTGTGTATGGCCATACATGTTCAATTTTTGTTGTACAATTTTCTGATAGATTAACCACAAACCACATAATGTGATGTCAAAGCTAAACAACACTTTCACTTATCCAATTAGGCAGGCCTTTGTACTACATACTTGAAGGTAAATTTCAAGAAAATTGGACAGAAAATTGTAAGAAAATTGGATCATGTATGGCCATACACACTATAAGGTTTTCTGAAGACTTTTTCCTTCAGATTTACCTTTTCTATGTAGTGCAAGGGCCTGCCAGATTGCATACAAATTGAAAGTGTTTAGGTTTGACCTCATATTATCTGGTTTTGGTAAATCTAAAGGAAAAAATCTTCAGAAAATCTTATAGTGTGTATGGCCCATTAGTCTAAATGAAAAAGCCACTTTGTGCTCATTCTGAGATTACTGAAAGCATTTCCTATGTGTGTTGACTTGATGTAGTAATTTTTTTATATATATATCTACATATCTTTTTTTGGGTTGTTGAATTCTGAGTTCTGGGGTTGCACTGCATATGTTCAATCAATTTGCAAATTCTCAGATTTGCAAGCTCAAACACTGCTATTTTTCAGAGTGTAATGTGGCTCTATATAGGAAGCAACACTAATATGGCTCCCCACTCAACAAATATAATAATTTCACATATATACAATGTTTTATTTTTGGGGTGTTGCTTGTCATATATAACAACAGACAGTTGTAGGTAGTTCAGGGATTTGAACACCCAAATACATTATTGCAAGGCAGCTGTGCTAACCACTTGGATATTTTGGTCAGTTTATTTAATCAAGCTCAATACATATTTGCAACATTTTTGCAAAACACAATTTACACAAACATAATCACTTTGTTACATTTATTTCATAATATATGCCACTGATAGTTTCTTAGCCTATCAATTTAAGTTTAAAATACTAATTTTTCACAGAAATAAATGTTTTAAACACCTATATATAATTTCCAGCATGCAGGATTATTTTTAAAAATTTGTTGATTATATACAGTTTTACTAAACTAGGTTAATTATTTGGGAATTGTGGTCTCTGAGGTTTTTTTTTTTTTTTTTTTGTTTCTTGTTATCTTTATACCAAGCATACATGCACTGGCACCTTAAGAGCCCATTCACATTGAGGCGACACGACTTCGGGGGGTGACCTGTGAAGTCGCGTGCACCGCTGTGCACCGCGACTTGCAGAGACTTCACATACTGGAAGTCTATGCAAGTCGCTCCGAGGTCGCCCCAAAGTAGTACAGGACCCTTTTTCTAAGTCGGAGTGACTTGTGTCGCTCCTATTAGAACGGGTCCTGTACTACTCAATGGACCGTGACATACCGCGACTTGTCAGGCTGACAAGTCGCCTGACAAGTCGCGCTAATGTGAATGGGCTCTAAAAATTAATATAGTTTGATTAAATTAGTCCATCAAAAAATTTTAATAAATAAAAATTATTTGAGCTTGAATTGGGTCTAAATAGAATATATATATATATATCATTATTTTTTTTTTTTAAAGTACAAATCACACATGCTTTGAAAAAAATGTCATCAGCTTTAGGTAGTTAAGTGGTTAGCACCGCTGCCTTGCAACAGTGTATTTGGGTGTTCGAATCCCTGAACTACCTACAACTGTATGTTGTTATATATGACAAGCAACACTAATACGGCTTCTCCCCAAAAACGAAACATTGTATATGTGTGAAATTAATATATTTTTGGGGTTGGTTAGATATAGGAAGTAACAATAATATATTGTTTTTTGCATATATATATATATATATATATATATATATATATATATCTACATATGCAAAAAAACATATATTATTGTTACTTTCTATATCTAACCAACCCAAAAATATATTAATTTCACACATATACAATGTTTAATTTTCGGGGAGGAGCCGTGTTAGTGTTCCTTTTCATATATATATATATATATATATATATATATATATACATACATACACATAGGCAAATCAATAAATAAAAAACATATATATATATATATATATATATATATATATACATACACATATAATTATTTTTTGGGTATCTATATATATATATATATATATATATACATATATATATACACATACACACACATATATATCTATATATATATATATATATATATATTTATTTTTGTGATTCATATATATATATAGACATACATAGATATGTGCAAAAAAAAAAATAAATAAAAAAAAAATAAATAAAAAAAAAAAAAAAAATTTATTATCGCCGGAATAGCGCCGTTTTACCGCGAATTTGCGGCGGTATTTGCCGCAAATTCAATAAAACTCCCACTAACGTTTTCAAAAACGTTATTTTCAGCCTAGTTTTTGGTTTGGAGCATGCTCACATGAGCTATCTGCCAGAAATTGACTCTGGAGCTATTTTTGCAATTTACACTTTTATTAATATCTTTTTTTCTACTTAACATTTTCACACAGTTTAAAAGCAGTTTAGCTCAAAATCATATAACACATCTTTCCCACACATTTTTTATTTTTTTCCTGCCATATTTTGTGATTTTGAAAAATTAGTCCACCTTTTAGCTGGACTGTTTTTAAGTCCAGTCCTGACATTAGTTGATCTTAATGAATCTCACAGTTGGCTTTATTTTCCGCCCGCCGTTCTTTGAATACCAATTTCAGACTTAAAAATTCACCGGTTCGCAAAATCCAGCCGAAACGCCAATTCTCCGTACTATGAATCAGGCCCATAGTTACTGTTCTGTGTTTATGGTTACTGTTTATGAGTGCAGTAATACCTTTGCTCAAAATTAATTTGCATTTGCATTCATTTGGGTAATTTCCCAGAAAGGTAATCCCCTCTGCTCACAGAGACCCTGTCACTGCCAAATTTACTACTAAAAAAAAAAAAAAACCACTCTGTAACTTGGTGAAGGCTCTGATCCTTTTAGTTGCCTTACAATTTATCACCAAAGCCTGTTTGGAAGGGTCATTTCCCATAAATTTCCCCTAGAAGAAGGCTAGAAAAGCTACGTAATTGTCTTTATAATTATACTTTTTTGAATTATTGCACAGCATCCATTGATGTTACAATGTGATACTGGGGAGGGTTGAAGGTAAATGTACCTGTTAATTTGCCCTGAATGACCAAGAAACAGGTTCCCTTAAAAAAAAAAAAAAAAAGTAGGCAGTTGAAAAGTACAATGATAACGCAGTCAGGGGAGGATCTGGGGGGGAGGGCAATTGCTCTCCCTGAGAAAATATTACTGACTCTGAGCGCCTGAGTCCGAGGATCCCGGCACCACCTCCTGCTCTGGGATAGTGGGTCGGCAAGCCCAGATTGTGGGTTCCTGATCCGCCTCCCCCGAGCAACAGTATGAAGAATGGAGCCGGCACTAGAGGAACCAGAGCCGATGCTTCCTGTAAAGCACAAGCACCTGTCACAGGCGGAGTGATACCAAATGTATTCCGCCTCTGCCTGTGACAGGAGCGATAAATAAAGCATTGGCTCTGCTCACTACTGCAGCCGCATGCTTCCTCTAGCACTGACTCCTGTCACACTGATGCTCAGGAATGGTGGGTTGGGAACCAGCCAGCAATACCCACCAACAGTACTCACCAACAGTACCTGCCAGCAGTACCAGCCAGCAATACTCACCAACAGTACCCACCAGCAGTACCAGCCAGCAATACCCACCAACAGTACTCACCAACAGTACATGCCAGCAGTACCAGCCAGCGATACTCACCAACAGTACCCACCAACAGTACCCTAGCAGTACCAGTTAGCAATACCCACCAACAGTACACGCCAGCAGTACCATCTGGCAATACCCACCAACAGTACCCGCCAGAAGTACCAGCCAGCAGTACCCGCCGGCAGTACCAGCCAGCAGTACCCACCAGCAGTACCAGCCATCAGAACCCACCAGCAGTGCCAGCCAGCAGTACCCACCAGTAGTACAAGCCAGCAGTACCCACCAGTAGTATCAGCCTAGAAGTACCTACCAGCAGTACCTGCTAGCAGTACCGGCCAGCAGTACCAGTCAGCAGTACCCATCAACACCAGTCAGCAGTACCAGCCTTACTCACCAACAGTACCTGCCAGCAGTATCAGCCAGCAGTACCCCCAGCAGTACCAGCCCCGGTGGACAGTAAGCAGCAGCCACCAGCCATACCCACCTGGGGGACAGCAGCAGCCAGCGATACCTGCAAGAAGTGAAGATTGAGGTCAGTTGAGGTGCAGGTAAATGCCAGTGCATCCCTGTGAAAGCAGCCTTAGGTCCCTTTCACACAATCGGTCTAATCTGGTCCGCCTGTCTGTTTTTTGGGTGGATCCAATTGGACCCACCATTCGCCTCTATAGAGAGGCAGATGTAAACTGTCGTGTACCCGTTTATACCTGCCTATCTCTAATCCGATCCACTTAAAAATCAGAAGGGGATCAGTCCCCTTCTGTCTAGGCAGATCAGATCAGGGGCCCAAAGAGTAGAGTGTGCTGTGTCCGTGTCTGCTCTGCATATGCTGAGTGGACACGAACCTGTCATCCGCTCGCTCTGCTCATTGTGGCCCGTGACCGATTACCAAGTCGCAAAAGTGGCTCTTCCTCCTCAGAAGGTTGGGCACCGATGCTGTAGGGACATGAGTCCTGGATGGAGAGGTACGCTGTAGCAGCCTTTCCTCTTAGTTTTGCCGCAGTGTGTGGAGGAGGGAAGGAGTCCCGGATGGAGAGGTGCGCTGTACTGTAGCGCATCTGGAGACCCACGGGGAAATCATAAAGATCTCCTGTGAAGTTGATAAAAGTGTTAAGACCGCCGCCATTGTGTAATGTTCTGGTACCTTTGGGTACCCTAATTACTCTTTCATAAGTGTATGCGCCCCACCATTCTCTTTTGGTAAGGTGCGCATACACCTTTAAGACTGATGCTGTCATCACTGAGCGCCGGACTGGATGGCTATTTAGATCGCCGGCTCTCACTCACATTTGTTCGTTCAAACTGCTTTGTGCCTTGATGCTAACCTGTCTTGAAGCTCTCATGCTTGCAAGCATACCTCGCTGTCGGAACCACGCTGCGCTGATCCCTGTATCCCGCTACCGGATCATCCGCTCTTGCCGAACCTCTCCTCTGCTACATTGCTATTAGTGATAAGTACCCCACAGGGGAAACCTCTATAACCTTTATACTAAAGCTTACACTATCTAGCTCTGCATACTAAGGACTATTACTACATCTGCATTATCTAAGATTTCTAGCTCTTGAGCCTACTACCACCTGTTCTTGCACTGGGTTGATCTCTCTTGTATGTCCACCTGCTACTCTGTCATCTACTACCATACATGATTGCTAAACCTATCTGCATCCCATCTGCTACTATCTTACTTTCAAGAACATTTCCTTTCAAGTGTCTGTCATCTACCATCTCTACCCAACCTGTTTCTTCAGCCTATCATCACTGTGTTACTATATACATAAGTCACTCTAGGAAACATCTTATTGAGTGTGTGTATTTACTTGCTGAATTGAGATCATCCACACATGATGAGTCATTGAGAGTTGGGATTGGTGTCTCAGCGTTTCTCTACATGACTACTGAAGTGGAATATTTCTGCAGCTGAAAATCCACATCATACGTAAAATGCAGGAGCGTTACAGATTGAACGAACCACAAATGGATTCAGCAGAAATAACCACTCAGATGACACAATTAAAACAGCAAGTAACTGCGTTAATACACGCACTTGCTGAATTAAAAGAAGACAATCAGGCTCTGTCGCAGCAGGTAATTAGACTGACACAACTTACCACTGCTCAGTCCCCTGAACCCAAAATAAATCCTCCTTTGGTATTTACAGGCGATCGCAAAAAATTTCGCGAATTTAAAAACGCATGTGAGTTACTTTTCTTGCTAAAACCCCGTACCTACCTTACTGATCACATTAAGGTTTGTACTATTATTTCTTACCTAACAGGCGATCCTCGGGCCTGGGCAGACTCTCTTTTTGAGAAAAACGACCAGCTTCTCAACTCCTATGCCTTGTTCCTAGCAGAACTCACTAGCCTATATGATGATTCCAATAGGCAGAGTATTGCCGATCTTCAATTAAGATCCTTAAACAAGGTAGGAGACCTGTAGAAGACTTTGTCGCAGAATTCAAGAGATGGACCCTTGATTCAGAATGGAATGATGCATCTCTGAAAACCCAATTTAGGCTTGGCCTATCAGAGGCCGTTAAAGACGAGCTCGCCCGAGCGGATCTGCCAAAAACCCTGGATGCATTGATACAACTCAGTATCACCATAGATAGAAGACTACGAGAAAGAAAGGCTGAGAAAATGGGAATGCCATTATCCAGTTCTTCTCGGATTTCGGCAGTTGACCCCGTTCCTATGGAGGTAGGAACCATACGCCCACCTCTATCAACTATGGAAAGAGCCAAAAGACGATCTGGTAATCTCTGCTTGTACTGTGCATCCCTGGATCACAAGATAAACGTCTGTCCCCTAGTCTACAAAAAGAAGGGTGAGTGTTCACATGTCCTCCTAGGGGGATTGACAACTTCAATCACTAACCCTTACCTTTCTGTTTGCTTAACATTACAGTGGGACCAGAACAGGATTACTACTAAGGCCATGATTGACACAGGATCTTGTGGAAATTATATTGACATACGTTTTGCTGCTTTAAATAAAGTTCCTATTATTTCTAAACTTAAACCTGTCTCAGTAAGTCTTATTAACGGTGTTCCTTTATCCTCTGGTCCGATCACTGATCAGACACAGGCACTCCTAGTCACTACTAACGGGTCTCATATGGAGACCACTACCTTCGATCTAATACCTTCACCCCACTTTCCCATTGTGTTGGGACTTCCCTGGTTGCACACACATCAACCAACCATAGATTGGAAGGAACGGACCCTGGCCTTCCTCTCTTGCTATTGCGAGGGTACGTGTAACCTCCCGTCTTTCGGGAAGATCCTGTCTGTGGTGACAGATGAGATTGCACCACTATGTTATCAGGATCTCTCTGAGGTTTTTCTTGAGAAAAATGCTCAAGCACTACCTCCCCATCGAGACTATGATTGTAGCATTGATCTACTCCCAAATAGCAAATTGCCGTTCGGTCATGTTTATCATCTTTCACAGGATGAACTTTCCCATCTCAAAGACTATTTGGATGAGAATTTGAAGAAAGGTTTTATTAGACCTTCCACTTCTTCCACAGCAGCAGGACTCTTTTTTGTCCGCAATTAGTGATGTCGCGAACCTAAAATTCGCCGTTCGCGAACGGCGAACGCGAACATCGGCAAATGTTCGCGAACCGGCGAACCGGGCGAACCGTCATAGACTTCAATAGGCAGGCGAATTTTAAAACACACAGGGACTCTTTCTGGCCACAATAGTGATGGAAAAGTTGTTTCAAGGGGACTAACACCTGGACTGTGGCATGCCGGAGAGGGATCACGCAAAAAAAAGTTCTTAAAAATTATAATTTTTTGATAGAGAGCCAATTATTGGAAAAATTAAAAAAAAATAAAAATAAAAAATTTCTTTGGATTTAGCATCTGGGGGGTCTAAAAAGTGTACCTGTGAAGTTTCAGCTCTGTAGCATGTCCAGAACCCCTAAAAAACAGCATTTGTCTTATATTTTCAGGAATATGGCTTCTCTGCGGCTGGCTTTTACTCTTGCAGGCATTTATCGGGCATTTTTTTAGGCAGGCATGTCATTTTTTGTATTTAGTGTCTGGGGGGTCTAAAAAGTGTACCTGTCAAGTTTCAGCTCTGTAGCATGTCCAGAACCCCTAAAAAACAGCATTTTTCTTATATTTTCAGGAATATGGCTTCTCTGCGGCTGGCTTTTTCTTTTGCAGGCATTTAGCGGGCATTTTTTTAGGCAGGCATGTAATTTTTTGTATTTAGTGTCTGGGGGGTCTAAAAAGTGTACCTGTCAAGTTTCAGCTCTGTAGCATGTCCAGAACCCCTAAAAAACAGCATTTTTATTATATTTTCAGTAATACGGCTTCTCTGCGGCTGGCTTTTTCTCTTGCAGGCATTTATCGGGCATTTTTTTAGGCAGGCATGTCATTTTTTGTATTTAGTGTCTGGGGGGTCTAAAAAGTGTACCTGTCAAGTTTCAGCTCTGTAGCATGTCCAGAACCCCTAAAAAACAGCATTTTTCTTATATTTTCAGGAATACGGCTTCTCTGCGGCTGGCTTTTTCTCTTGCAGGCATTTAGCAGGCATTTTTTTAGGCAGGCATGTCATTTTTTGTATTTAGTGTCTGGGGGGTCTAAAAAGTGTACCTGTCAAGTTTCAGCTCTGTAGCATGTCCAGAACCCCTAAAAAACAGCATTTTTATTATATTTTCAGTAATACGGCTTCTCTGCGGCTGGCTTTTTCTCTTGCAGGCATTTATCGGGCATTTTTTTAGGCAGGCATGTCATTTTTTGTATTTAGTGTCTGGGGGGTCTAAAAAGTGTACCTGTCAAGTTTCAGCTCTGTAGCATGCCCAGAACCCCTAAAAAACAGCATTTTTCTTATATTTTCAGGAATACGGCTTCTCTGCGGCTGGCTTTTTTTCTTGCAGGCATTTAGCGGGCATTTTTTTAGGCAGGCATGTCATTTTTTGTATTCAGTGTCTGGGGGGGGTCTAAAAAGTGTACCTGTCAAGTTTCAGCTCTGTAGCATGTCCAGAACCCCTAAAAAACAGCATTTTTCTTATATTTTCAGGAATACGGCTTCTCTGCGGCTGGCTTTTTCTCTTGCAGGCATATATATCAGTGGTGGGTGGGCAGTGGCACAGTACACTCTCTGTGGACCTGACAGCAGTCACTGGCACCCAGGCAACTGCAATTTTAAAAAATATATATTTTATTTTACTTTGCAAGTTGCTGTGCCACCTTATATATCAGTGGTGGGTGGGCAGTGGCACAGTACACTCTCTGTGGACCTGACAGCAGTCACTGGCACCCAGGCAACTGCAATTTAAAAAAAAAATATTTTATTTTACTTTACAAGCTGCTGTGCCTATCAGTGGTGGGTGGGCAGTGGCACAGTACTCTCTCTGTGGACCTGACAGCAGTCACTGGCACCCAGGCAACTGCAATTAAAAAATATATATATTTTTTTTTTTACTTTGCAAGCTGCTGTGCCACCTTATATATCAGTGGTGGGTGGGCACACAGTGGCACTGCAGTGGGCACAGTACACTCTGTGGACCTGACAGTAACTGGCAGCCCAGGCAACTGCAATAATAAAAAATATTTTTTTTTTCAATTTATTGCAACAAGATGCTGTGCCACCTTATATATATCAGTGGTGGGCAGTGCACTGCAGTGGGTACAGTGCACTCTGTAAAAGGTGCAAGTGATGTTGGGACCGGCGCTACCACATAAATATTGTGTTTGTGCAATTGCATACACTGTGTAATTCATATAAACATATAAAAGTGCATATAGTGCTTAAACCAAAGTGCTGCGTGCTGTAAACCTTTTATATATTCGCATGGGCTGTGCTCAGTGTACCATATAAACACATGTATACATATAAAGTGCTGAGTGCTATTGATAACCACGTGTGTGATTGCTAAACAAAGTTTGGCGCCAGTGGGTGTACCACAAATTGCACCGTTGCTTACCGCACTCTTAGGATGGTGGCTCAGCACTCCCTGGTCACTAGAACAGAAAACAAGCCTCCATTGCGTAGTATATCCTTGTTAGGGTAAAACAACGTAGCATCCACTCACATTTAGGGAGTTCACTATCAGCTTGAGGTGTTCGCCGGGTCGCTTCCGCGTTCCACCAGCTCAAACCACCGTTCCCGGAAGTGACGTACTGACGTACGCAAACCACGCCCTACGCGTTTCGTCATACGACGTCATCTGGAGCGTGCCATCTATCACTACTCCCGGTCTTTTTATAGGCTGGGTCGGCGCCATCTTAGTGTACTGATTTTGAGGCCGGACACGGCGGCCATCTTGGTGCACCCATACCGCAGCCTAAACAGCTTAATTCATCATGTGAACTCCCTATTTGTTACGTGTGCCGCATATATAAACATACATTTTATTTAAAACTTAAAATACGACTCCACATATTAAAACCTTGTAATATAATACATATATATTTTGTGCTATAATTGTGCGAACCAGTGATGTGTCTGATTTGATCGGGGTGAGCCGATAATCAGTGCTGCCGATAAAAATCATAAGTTATGTGAATCAATAGTAAAAAGTGATTCAGTGATGATGTTGACTTTTTCATATTTAATATTTAATAGTGGGCCCAAGTGACTGTGCGATTAATAGACTATAAAAAAATTATAAAAAGTGCCCATACATGTAGCAATAATATCGGTGAGATAAAAATCGTACAAAAAAATTTTTTATTACTAAAATTATATATATATAAAAACTTTATAAGAAGAAATTCTCCATACAAGTCCAATCATAGATATAAGTCCATGTTGCTTGTGACTTTGTATTTTCTGGGTTAAAACCCATAATTTATGGAAAAAATAATAATAATGCAGTTCCAGGCGAAAAAATATTAAAAGACTGAAAGATGATACCCAATAGGATAAAAACAGGATAACGTAATAGATTGGTGAAACTGAAGGTAATAGGATACTTGCAGTTGGTTATTCCCATGAGGAAGAAACTTTCTTGAAATGAGGAATTTTCAGCGAGAAGTTAAAGGTATAAATATTCTATATGATAAAAAAGGTTCACTTCATAAAAAAGGTTCACTTCATAAAAAAGGGGTTTTCTTCATAAAAAAATCTTGGAAGATGATGAAATTAGATGCGTTAAAACCTGCATAAAATGCATTAAAACCGCATCTAAAATTGCAAAATTAAAAAATCAATCAAAAAATCCGACAATGAAACAGGAGTATGTTGATGCTAAAAATATTTCTCAAACATTCAAAAATTATATATATTAAGGAGATCTAAAAAGGTCAAAGGAGGCTCCTAAAAATTATTAAAAACTCTCAAAAAAGGCCATTAAAACTGTATCTTAAGGAAGGTGGGTCGGGGAGGTTTCCTTAGAAATCGGTGATGAAACAGTTTAAGTCAATATCGATGTTTAGGCCTTTAGGCTGAAGGGTCTGCATCAGATATATCCACTTCGTTTCGTTTTTAGATACATCTATTCTCTTGTTACTTCCTCTCCAGTTATTCTTTATTTTGTCTATGGCATAAAAAACCATTCCCGTGGGGTTCTTTGAATGGTGAGTTTTGAAATGTCGTGACAAGCTGTGTTTATCAAACCCCTTACGGATATTTTTAACATGTTCCCTTATGCGGACGAAAAGGGGTCTGGTGGTGCGGCCTACATATTGTAACCTACATGGACATTCCACCACGTAGGTTACATGCGTGCTTGTGCACGTTATGGTATCTTTAATCTCATAGACTTTTCCTGTACTTTGTGCCGTAAAAGATGTTGTTTTTCTTTTCTTTTCCCTTGATGTTCTACACGGTAAGCATTTTCCGCATCTAAAGAAACCTTTCAGACTGGTTGGAAGATGTATTTTCTTTGGAGGGTCAATGACATTGTGCACTAACCGATTTCTCAGGTTCGGTGCTTTTCTATAGATGAAAGTGGGTTTTGTGGGGAGGATGTCTCTTAAAGTAGTGTCTGCTTTCAATATAGGCCAATGTTTCCTTATAATTTTCTCTAGGGCCTTATGTTGGGTGTTGTATCCTGTTAAGAAAGCAAACTCGGTGTTCTTATTTTCATTTGCTCTATTTGGCGTATCTTTTATCAGATCTTCCCTATCCATCTTTTCCACTATCTTCTTGATATTGATGAGTTCACTGCGTTTGTATCCTTTCTCAACAAACCTATCAATTAATATCTCAGCTTGCGTCTCAAAATCCGTTGGGTCACTGCAATTTCTCCTAATCCTCATCAGTTGCCCTTTGGGGATGTTGCCTAACCACTTGGGATGGTGGCAGCTATTTTTAGGAATGTACCCGTTCCTGTCGGTTTTCTTAAAATATGTTTTGCTGGTGAGTCTGCCATCTTTTTTGGTTAGTTCTAAGTCCAGAAACGCAATATGTTCATGATGAAAATTTCCTGAAAAAGTGATCCCATATATATTAGTGTTGATTTCGTCGAAGAATTCTTGTAAGGAATCCTCGTTTCCCTTCCAAACGATAATGATATCGTCAATGTATCGACGGTAGTATTTCAACTCATTCCTGGGTATACTGAACACCTGCTCCTCCTCCCACTTTTGCATGAAAACGTTTGCCACACTGGGGGCATACTTAGCCCCCATGGCTACGCCTTTCTTCTGTACAAAATAACTTCCCTTATACCAAAAATAATTGGATTCCATTGCTGTTTTTAATCCTTCTAATATGAATCCAATCTGTGCTTCCTTCATATTCGTGTGGGTGTGAAGGGCCCAATCCACTGCTTGTAGGCCATCTTGTTGCTTGATGTTTGTGTAGAGGGAGTTGACATCTATTGTCACCAAGATGTCACTCTCCTCTATTTCCAAATCTTTGATCTCGGCGAGCAATTGCTTGCTGTCCCTTAGGTAGGATTTACCCACTGGCACTAGAGGCTGCAGGAATTGGTCAAGGTATTCCCCTAACCTTGAATGTACAGAATTAATTCCGCTTACAATGGGGCGGCCTGGTGGCTTCTTGTCATTTTTGTGTATCTTTGGAATGTAGTATATGACTGGGGTCTTTGGTTTCTCTAGGCAAATGTACTTGGCTTCCTTCTTGTTTAAAATCCCCATCTCGTTCCCCTTCTTCACGTATTCATGTAGAGTTTTCTCAAATGCTTGTTTTGGATTTCCCTTCAGCTTAATGTAGGTGTCTTTTGTATTAAGAAGATTCTCCATTTCCTCCTCATAGTCCTTTTTGTTTAGAATCACCAGTCCTCCTCCTTTGTCCGCTGGCCTTATTACCACTCCTTTTCTTTTTTCCAGTTTTTTGATGGTTTCCCATGTGTTTTTTTCTTTTCTGTTCTGAATTTTTAATGCTCTAATATCTGCTTCCACCATCCGTTTAAAGACCTCCAAATTCTCATTGTGAGGATTTTTGGGGTTAAACGTGGAGCGATTTTTCAAAGTCGTGTGTTTATATTCACTGTGCGTGGATCTTTGTGTTTGCTTTTGTTTTAATGTGAAATGTTTTTTGATGTTTAGCTTTCTAACATATTTATTGAGGTCTATGTAGGCCTCAAATTTGTCTAGATTCTTCCCTGGGGCATATTTGAGCCCCAGATCTAGTATTTTCAACTCCTCCTCATCAAATTGTATGTCACTTAGATTAAAAATACCTTTGCCTATTGATTTCTTCTCCTTTTTCTGTCGTTTCTTCCCTCCTCGGGTTCCTCGTGGTTTTCGTTTCTGTCTCTTTCTTGATGCCGTATTGTATCCTCTCTGTTCCCACGGTGATCCCCTTGTGGTCGTTGTTCTGTCCAATGATCCCCTCGTGGTGGTGCCCGATGCCAATTCTGCTGCCAGTGTCCCCATGGTCTGCGTGGGCCTCCTCTTCCTCGTGGGGGTCTTCCTCTGTTGCCTTGTTGAAAAAAACCCCTCCTAGGTGGGGGTGGTGGCGGTCCTCGATTGTCGTATGAAGGTTCTGTGTAATATTCTAATGGGGCATATCTGTTGTATGTCTCATACCCATAATTGTTAATGGGTGTTCTATTGCCATATCCATTATAGTTGTTGATCGGTGTCCTGTTTTGTGCATTCTGATAGCCATTCCTGGGTGTTCTAAACCCTTGGTTGTGTGTATTAGGCCTGGGGGCACCCCTTGGTGGTCTGACCTCTACCTGTCCATGGGTGTTTGCCCTTGGTGTATCATTTTGGGTCCCAACCTCCATCCAGGTGTCATCCTCATCTCGATCTTCTGAAGTCTCTCTTGAAGGGGTACTCACTGGATCCACTTGTACTGTTTGTACCCCATAAACTTCATCTGCCTGCCATCTGTAAACTTCATTATTTTTATAGTCTAAAACATCTCTTTTGTATTTTTTCTGTTTTTTCCCTTGGATCATTTTGTCATATTTCTCTATTCCTTCCTGTAGTGTTTTCTCTTTATCCTTATATTCTCTTGTGTCTGCGAATGGTGCTAGTTGTTCCTTAAGTGCCACAATGACTCCTTCCACTTTTTTAAGCTTTAATTGCCTTCTTTTTATGATCATCAGAAGTAAATCCTTCTCACATTTATTAAAAAACGTGAACCAATCATCCATATAAAGTGGATCATTTATGTTGTCATTGGGCGCAAGGTCCCATCTTAGTCTCCTAGGGGTTATTTTTTCTTTTGTATATTTTTCTAAGGTGGCTATATCCCACCAAACTCTCAGCTGTTTCTCCATATTGTGTCTCAGCTGTTTAAATGAGCTATCCATATCCTGTCTACTTATGACCACTTCTTGGTCAAAAATAGCTTCTAAATTAACAGTCCTCGAGTTCATGTACTTGAAAATCTCCATTGCTGCCGGGGTATGTGATGGGGTTACCATGACAGATATGAAAAGGGTTTAAATACCAGCGCTATGGAGTTTTCAGTACTTTTTGGACTAAAAAATGGTGGTGTAAGCTGCCCCCAACCTACCACTGAGGTAGTAAAATGGTAAAAGGTGCAAGTGATGTTGGGACCGGCGCTACCACATAAATATTGTGTTTGTGCAATTGCATACACTGTGTAATTCATATAAACATATAAAAGTGCATATAGTGCTTAAACCAAAGTGCTGCGTGCTGTAAACCTTTTATATATTCGCATGGGCTGTGCTCAGTGTACCATATAAACACATGTATACATATAAAGTGCTGAGTGCTATTGATAACCACGTGTGTGATTGCTAAACAAAGTTTGGCGCCAGTGGGTGTACCACAAATTGCACCGTTGCTTACCGCACTCTTAGGATGGTGGCTCAGCACTCCCTGGTCACTAGAACAGAAAACAAGCCTCCATTGCGTAGTATATCCTTGTTAGGGTAAAACAACGTAGCATCCACTCACATTTAGGGAGTTCACTATCAGCTTGAGGTGTTCGCCGGGTCGCTTCCGCGTTCCACCAGCTCAAACCACCGTTCCCGGAAGTGACGTACTGACGTACGCAAACCACGCCCTACGCGTTTCGTCATACGACGTCATCTGGAGCGTGCCATCTATCACTACTCCCGGTCTTTTTATAGGCTGGGTCGGCGCCATCTTAGTGTACTGATTTTGAGGCCGGACACGGCGGCCATCTTGGTGCACCCATACCGCAGCCTAAACAGCTTAATTCATCATGTGAACTCCCTATTTGTTACGTGTGCCGCATATATAAACATACATTTTATTTAAAACTTAAAATACGACTCCACATATTAAAACCTTGTAATATAATACATATATATTTTGTGCTATAATTGTGCGAACCAGTGATGTGTCTGATTTGATCGGGGTGAGCCGATAATCAGTGCTGCCGATAAAAATCATAAGTTATGTGAATCAATAGTAAAAAGTGATTCAGTGATGATGTTGACTTTTTCATATTTAATATTTAATAGTGGGCCCAAGTGACTGTGCGATTAATAGACTATAAAAAAATTATAAAAAGTGCCCATACATGTAGCAATAATATCGGTGAGATAAAAATCGTACAAAAAAATTTTTTATTACTAAAATTATATATATATAAAAACTTTATAAGAAGAAATTCTCCATACAAGTCCAATCATAGATATAAGTCCATGTTGCTTGTGACTTTGTATTTTCTGGGTTAAAACCCATAATTTATGGAAAAAATAATAATAATGCAGTTCCAGGCGAAAAAATATTAAAAGACTGAAAGATGATACCCAATAGGATAAAAACAGGATAACGTAATAGATTGGTGAAACTGAAGGTAATAGGATACTTGCAGTTGGTTATTCCCATGAGGAAGAAACTTTCTTGAAATGAGGAATTTTCAGCGAGAAGTTAAAGGTATAAATATTCTATATGATAAAAAAGGTTCACTTCATAAAAAAGGTTCACTTCATAAAAAAGGGGTTTTCTTCATAAAAAAATCTTGGAAGATGATGAAATTAGATGCGTTAAAACCTGCATAAAATGCATTAAAACCGCATCTAAAATTGCAAAATTAAAAAATCAATCAAAAAATCCGACAATGAAACAGGAGTATGTTGATGCTAAAAATATTTCTCAAACATTCAAAAATTATATATATTAAGGAGATCTAAAAAGGTCAAAGGAGGCTCCTAAAAATTATTAAAAACTCTCAAAAAAGGCCATTAAAACTGTATCTTAAGGAAGGTGGGTCGGGGAGGTTTCCTTAGAAATCGGTGATGAAACAGTTTAAGTCAATATCGATGTTTAGGCCTTTAGGCTGAAGGGTCTGCATCAGATATATCCACTTCGTTTCG
Organism: Pelophylax lessonae; assembly: GCF_965119305.1. Lineage (NCBI taxonomy): Eukaryota > Metazoa > Chordata > Amphibia > Anura > Ranidae > Pelophylax > Pelophylax lessonae. The sequence continues at coordinate 667,235,961 of NC_138771.1, forward strand.
TTTTTAGATACATCTATTCTCTTGTTACTTCCTCTCCAGTTATTCTTTATTTTGTCTATGGCATAAAAAACCATTCCCGTGGGGTTCTTTGAATGGTGAGTTTTGAAATGTCGTGACAAGCTGTGTTTATCAAACCCCTTACGGATATTTTTAACATGTTCCCTTATGCGGACGAAAAGGGGTCTGGTGGTGCGGCCTACATATTGTAACCTACATGGACATTCCACCACGTAGGTTACATGCGTGCTTGTGCACGTTATGGTATCTTTAATCTCATAGACTTTTCCTGTACTTTGTGCCGTAAAAGATGTTGTTTTTCTTTTCTTTTCCCTTGATGTTCTACACGGTAAGCATTTTCCGCATCTAAAGAAACCTTTCAGACTGGTTGGAAGATGTATTTTCTTTGGAGGGTCAATGACATTGTGCACTAACCGATTTCTCAGGTTCGGTGCTTTTCTATAGATGAAAGTGGGTTTTGTGGGGAGGATGTCTCTTAAAGTAGTGTCTGCTTTCAATATAGGCCAATGTTTCCTTATAATTTTCTCTAGGGCCTTATGTTGGGTGTTGTATCCTGTTAAGAAAGCAAACTCGGTGTTCTTATTTTCATTTGCTCTATTTGGCGTATCTTTTATCAGATCTTCCCTATCCATCTTTTCCACTATCTTCTTGATATTGATGAGTTCACTGCGTTTGTATCCTTTCTCAACAAACCTATCAATTAATATCTCAGCTTGCGTCTCAAAATCCGTTGGGTCACTGCAATTTCTCCTAATCCTCATCAGTTGCCCTTTGGGGATGTTGCCTAACCACTTGGGATGGTGGCAGCTATTTTTAGGAATGTACCCGTTCCTGTCGGTTTTCTTAAAATATGTTTTGCTGGTGAGTCTGCCATCTTTTTTGGTTAGTTCTAAGTCCAGAAACGCAATATGTTCATGATGAAAATTTCCTGAAAAAGTGATCCCATATATATTAGTGTTGATTTCGTCGAAGAATTCTTGTAAGGAATCCTCGTTTCCCTTCCAAACGATAATGATATCGTCAATGTATCGACGGTAGTATTTCAACTCATTCCTGGGTATACTGAACACCTGCTCCTCCTCCCACTTTTGCATGAAAACGTTTGCCACACTGGGGGCATACTTAGCCCCCATGGCTACGCCTTTCTTCTGTACAAAATAACTTCCCTTATACCAAAAATAATTGGATTCCATTGCTGTTTTTAATCCTTCTAATATGAATCCAATCTGTGCTTCCTTCATATTCGTGTGGGTGTGAAGGGCCCAATCCACTGCTTGTAGGCCATCTTGTTGCTTGATGTTTGTGTAGAGGGAGTTGACATCTATTGTCACCAAGATGTCACTCTCCTCTATTTCCAAATCTTTGATCTCGGCGAGCAATTGCTTGCTGTCCCTTAGGTAGGATTTACCCACTGGCACTAGAGGCTGCAGGAATTGGTCAAGGTATTCCCCTAACCTTGAATGTACAGAATTAATTCCGCTTACAATGGGGCGGCCTGGTGGCTTCTTGTCATTTTTGTGTATCTTTGGAATGTAGTATATGACTGGGGTCTTTGGTTTCTCTAGGCAAATGTACTTGGCTTCCTTCTTGTTTAAAATCCCCATCTCGTTCCCCTTCTTCACGTATTCATGTAGAGTTTTCTCAAATGCTTGTTTTGGATTTCCCTTCAGCTTAATGTAGGTGTCTTTTGTATTAAGAAGATTCTCCATTTCCTCCTCATAGTCCTTTTTGTTTAGAATCACCAGTCCTCCTCCTTTGTCCGCTGGCCTTATTACCACTCCTTTTCTTTTTTCCAGTTTTTTGATGGTTTCCCATGTGTTTTTTTCTTTTCTGTTCTGAATTTTTAATGCTCTAATATCTGCTTCCACCATCCGTTTAAAGACCTCCAAATTCTCATTGTGAGGATTTTTGGGGTTAAACGTGGAGCGATTTTTCAAAGTCGTGTGTTTATATTCACTGTGCGTGGATCTTTGTGTTTGCTTTTGTTTTAATGTGAAATGTTTTTTGATGTTTAGCTTTCTAACATATTTATTGAGGTCTATGTAGGCCTCAAATTTGTCTAGATTCTTCCCTGGGGCATATTTGAGCCCCAGATCTAGTATTTTCAACTCCTCCTCATCAAATTGTATGTCACTTAGATTAAAAATACCTTTGCCTATTGATTTCTTCTCCTTTTTCTGTCGTTTCTTCCCTCCTCGGGTTCCTCGTGGTTTTCGTTTCTGTCTCTTTCTTGATGCCGTATTGTATCCTCTCTGTTCCCACGGTGATCCCCTTGTGGTCGTTGTTCTGTCCAATGATCCCCTCGTGGTGGTGCCCGATGCCAATTCTGCTGCCAGTGTCCCCATGGTCTGCGTGGGCCTCCTCTTCCTCGTGGGGGTCTTCCTCTGTTGCCTTGTTGAAAAAAACCCCTCCTAGGTGGGGGTGGTGGCGGTCCTCGATTGTCGTATGAAGGTTCTGTGTAATATTCTAATGGGGCATATCTGTTGTATGTCTCATACCCATAATTGTTAATGGGTGTTCTATTGCCATATCCATTATAGTTGTTGATCGGTGTCCTGTTTTGTGCATTCTGATAGCCATTCCTGGGTGTTCTAAACCCTTGGTTGTGTGTATTAGGCCTGGGGGCACCCCTTGGTGGTCTGACCTCTACCTGTCCATGGGTGTTTGCCCTTGGTGTATCATTTTGGGTCCCAACCTCCATCCAGGTGTCATCCTCATCTCGATCTTCTGAAGTCTCTCTTGAAGGGGTACTCACTGGATCCACTTGTACTGTTTGTACCCCATAAACTTCATCTGCCTGCCATCTGTAAACTTCATTATTTTTATAGTCTAAAACATCTCTTTTGTATTTTTTCTGTTTTTTCCCTTGGATCATTTTGTCATATTTCTCTATTCCTTCCTGTAGTGTTTTCTCTTTATCCTTATATTCTCTTGTGTCTGCGAATGGTGCTAGTTGTTCCTTAAGTGCCACAATGACTCCTTCCACTTTTTTAAGCTTTAATTGCCTTCTTTTTATGATCATCAGAAGTAAATCCTTCTCACATTTATTAAAAAACGTGAACCAATCATCCATATAAAGTGGATCATTTATGTTGTCATTGGGCGCAAGGTCCCATCTTAGTCTCCTAGGGGTTATTTTTTCTTTTGTATATTTTTCTAAGGTGGCTATATCCCACCAAACTCTCAGCTGTTTCTCCATATTGTGTCTCAGCTGTTTAAATGAGCTATCCATATCCTGTCTACTTATGACCACTTCTTGGTCAAAAATAGCTTCTAAATTAACAGTCCTCGAGTTCATGTACTTGAAAATCTCCATTGCTGCCGGGGTATGTGATGGGGTTACCATGACAGATATGAAAAGGGTTTAAATACCAGCGCTATGGAGTTTTCAGTACTTTTTGGACTAAAAAATGGTGGTGTAAGCTGCCCCCAACCTACCACTGAGGTAGTAAAATGGTAAAAGGTGCAAGTGATGTTGGGACCGGCGCTACCACATAAATATTGTGTTTGTGCAATTGCATACACTGTGTAATTCATATAAACATATAAAAGTGCATATAGTGCTTAAACCAAAGTGCTGCGTGCTGTAAACCTTTTATATATTCGCATGGGCTGTGCTCAGTGTACCATATAAACACATGTATACATATAAAGTGCTGAGTGCTATTGATAACCACGTGTGTGATTGCTAAACAAAGTTTGGCGCCAGTGGGTGTACCACAAATTGCACCGTTGCTTACCGCACTCTTAGGATGGTGGCTCAGCACTCCCTGGTCACTAGAACAGAAAACAAGCCTCCATTGCGTAGTATATCCTTGTTAGGGTAAAACAACGTAGCATCCACTCACATTTAGGGAGTTCACTATCAGCTTGAGGTGTTCGCCGGGTCGCTTCCGCGTTCCACCAGCTCAAACCACCGTTCCCGGAAGTGACGTACTGACGTACGCAAACCACGCCCTACGCGTTTCGTCATACGACGTCATCTGGAGCGTGCCATCTATCACTACTCCCGGTCTTTTTATAGGCTGGGTCGGCGCCATCTTAGTGTACTGATTTTGAGGCCGGACACGGCGGCCATCTTGGTGCACCCATACCGCAGCCTAAACAGCTTAATTCATCATGTGAACTCCCTATTTGTTACGTGTGCCGCATATATAAACATACATTTTATTTAAAACTTAAAATACGACTCCACATATTAAAACCTTGTAATATAATACATATATATTTTGTGCTATAATTGTGCGAACCAGTGATGTGTCTGATTTGATCGGGGTGAGCCGATAATCAGTGCTGCCGATAAAAATCATAAGTTATGTGAATCAATAGTAAAAAGTGATTCAGTGATGATGTTGACTTTTTCATATTTAATATTTAATAGTGGGCCCAAGTGACTGTGCGATTAATAGACTATAAAAAAATTATAAAAAGTGCCCATACATGTAGCAATAATATCGGTGAGATAAAAATCGTACAAAAAAATTTTTTATTACTAAAATTATATATATATAAAAACTTTATAAGAAGAAATTCTCCATACAAGTCCAATCATAGATATAAGTCCATGTTGCTTGTGACTTTGTATTTTCTGGGTTAAAACCCATAATTTATGGAAAAAATAATAATAATGCAGTTCCAGGCGAAAAAATATTAAAAGACTGAAAGATGATACCCAATAGGATAAAAACAGGATAACGTAATAGATTGGTGAAACTGAAGGTAATAGGATACTTGCAGTTGGTTATTCCCATGAGGAAGAAACTTTCTTGAAATGAGGAATTTTCAGCGAGAAGTTAAAGGTATAAATATTCTATATGATAAAAAAGGTTCACTTCATAAAAAAGGTTCACTTCATAAAAAAGGGGTTTTCTTCATAAAAAAATCTTGGAAGATGATGAAATTAGATGCGTTAAAACCTGCATAAAATGCATTAAAACCGCATCTAAAATTGCAAAATTAAAAAATCAATCAAAAAATCCGACAATGAAACAGGAGTATGTTGATGCTAAAAATATTTCTCAAACATTCAAAAATTATATATATTAAGGAGATCTAAAAAGGTCAAAGGAGGCTCCTAAAAATTATTAAAAACTCTCAAAAAAGGCCATTAAAACTGTATCTTAAGGAAGGTGGGTCGGGGAGGTTTCCTTAGAAATCGGTGATGAAACAGTTTAAGTCAATATCGATGTTTAGGCCTTTAGGCTGAAGGGTCTGCATCAGATATATCCACTTCGTTTCGTTTTTAGATACATCTATTCTCTTGTTACTTCCTCTCCAGTTATTCTTTATTTTGTCTATGGCATAAAAAACCATTCCCGTGGGGTTCTTTGAATGGTGAGTTTTGAAATGTCGTGACAAGCTGTGTTTATCAAACCCCTTACGGATATTTTTAACATGTTCCCTTATGCGGACGAAAAGGGGTCTGGTGGTGCGGCCTACATATTGTAACCTACATGGACATTCCACCACGTAGGTTACATGCGTGCTTGTGCACGTTATGGTATCTTTAATCTCATAGACTTTTCCTGTACTTTGTGCCGTAAAAGATGTTGTTTTTCTTTTCTTTTCCCTTGATGTTCTACACGGTAAGCATTTTCCGCATCTAAAGAAACCTTTCAGACTGGTTGGAAGATGTATTTTCTTTGGAGGGTCAATGACATTGTGCACTAACCGATTTCTCAGGTTCGGTGCTTTTCTATAGATGAAAGTGGGTTTTGTGGGGAGGATGTCTCTTAAAGTAGTGTCTGCTTTCAATATAGGCCAATGTTTCCTTATAATTTTCTCTAGGGCCTTATGTTGGGTGTTGTATCCTGTTAAGAAAGCAAACTCGGTGTTCTTATTTTCATTTGCTCTATTTGGCGTATCTTTTATCAGATCTTCCCTATCCATCTTTTCCACTATCTTCTTGATATTGATGAGTTCACTGCGTTTGTATCCTTTCTCAACAAACCTATCAATTAATATCTCAGCTTGCGTCTCAAAATCCGTTGGGTCACTGCAATTTCTCCTAATCCTCATCAGTTGCCCTTTGGGGATGTTGCCTAACCACTTGGGATGGTGGCAGCTATTTTTAGGAATGTACCCGTTCCTGTCGGTTTTCTTAAAATATGTTTTGCTGGTGAGTCTGCCATCTTTTTTGGTTAGTTCTAAGTCCAGAAACGCAATATGTTCATGATGAAAATTTCCTGAAAAAGTGATCCCATATATATTAGTGTTGATTTCGTCGAAGAATTCTTGTAAGGAATCCTCGTTTCCCTTCCAAACGATAATGATATCGTCAATGTATCGACGGTAGTATTTCAACTCATTCCTGGGTATACTGAACACCTGCTCCTCCTCCCACTTTTGCATGAAAACGTTTGCCACACTGGGGGCATACTTAGCCCCCATGGCTACGCCTTTCTTCTGTACAAAATAACTTCCCTTATACCAAAAATAATTGGATTCCATTGCTGTTTTTAATCCTTCTAATATGAATCCAATCTGTGCTTCCTTCATATTCGTGTGGGTGTGAAGGGCCCAATCCACTGCTTGTAGGCCATCTTGTTGCTTGATGTTTGTGTAGAGGGAGTTGACATCTATTGTCACCAAGATGTCACTCTCCTCTATTTCCAAATCTTTGATCTCGGCGAGCAATTGCTTGCTGTCCCTTAGGTAGGATTTACCCACTGGCACTAGAGGCTGCAATTCCTGCAGCCTCTAGTGCCAGTGGGTAAATCCTACCTAAGGGACAGCAAGCAATTGCTCGCCGAGATCAAAGATTTGGAAATAGAGGAGAGTGACATCTTGGTGACAATAGATGTCAACTCCCTCTACACAAACATCAAGCAACAAGATGGCCTACAAGCAGTGGATTGGGCCCTTCACACCCACACGAATATGAAGGAAGCACAGATTGGATTCATATTAGAAGGATTAAAAACAGCAATGGAATCCAATTATTTTTGGTATAAGGGAAGTTATTTTGTACAGAAGAAAGGCGTAGCCATGGGGGCTAAGTATGCCCCCAGTGTGGCAAACGTTTTCATGCAAAAGTGGGAGGAGGAGCAGGTGTTCAGTATACCCAGGAATGAGTTGAAATACTACCGTCGATACATTGACGATATCATTATCGTTTGGAAGGGAAACGAGGATTCCTTACAAGAATTCTTCGACGAAATCAACACTAATATATATGGGATCACTTTTTCAGGAAATTTTCATCATGAACATATTGCGTTTCTGGACTTAGAACTAACCAAAAAAGATGGCAGACTCACCAGCAAAACATATTTTAAGAAAACCGACAGGAACGGGTACATTCCTAAAAATAGCTGCCACCATCCCAAGTGGTTAGGCAACATCCCCAAAGGGCAACTGATGAGGATTAGGAGAAATTGCAGTGACCCAACGGATTTTGAGACGCAAGCTGAGATATTAATTGATAGGTTTGTTGAGAAAGGATACAAACGCAGTGAACTCATCAATATCAAGAAGATAGTGGAAAAGATGGATAGGGAAGATCTGATAAAAGATACGCCAAATAGAGCAAATGAAAATAAGAACACCGAGTTTGCTTTCTTAACAGGATACAACACCCAACATAAGGCCCTAGAGAAAATTATAAGGAAACATTGGCCTATATTGAAAGCAGACACTACTTTAAGAGACATCCTCCCCACAAAACCCACTTTCATCTATAGAAAAGCACCGAACCTGAGAAATCGGTTAGTGCACAATGTCATTGACCCTCCAAAGAAAATACATCTTCCAACCAGTCTGAAAGGTTTCTTTAGATGCGGAAAATGCTTACCGTGTAGAACATCAAGGGAAAAGAAAAGAAAAACAACATCTTTTACGGCACAAAGTACAGGAAAAGTCTATGAGATTAAAGATACCATAACGTGCACAAGCACGCATGTAACCTACGTGGTGGAATGTCCATGTAGGTTACAATATGTAGGCCGCACCACCAGACCCCTTTTCGTCCGCATAAGGGAACATGTTAAAAATATCCGTAAGGGGTTTGATAAACACAGCTTGTCACGACATTTCAAAACTCACCATTCAAAGAACCCCACGGGAATGGTTTTTTATGCCATAGACAAAATAAAGAATAACTGGAGAGGAAGTAACAAGAGAATAGATGTATCTAAAAACGAAACGAAGTGGATATATCTGATGCAGACCCTTCAGCCTAAAGGCCTAAACATCGATATTGACTTAAACTGTTTCATCACCGATTTCTAAGGAAACCTCCCCGACCCACCTTCCTTAAGATACAGTTTTAATGGCCTTTTTTGAGAGTTTTTAATAATTTTTAGGAGCCTCCTTTGACCTTTTTAGATCTCCTTAATATATATAATTTTTGAATGTTTGAGAAATATTTTTAGCATCAACATACTCCTGTTTCATTGTCGGATTTTTTGATTGATTTTTTAATTTTGCAATTTTAGATGCGGTTTTAATGCATTTTATGCAGGTTTTAACGCATCTAATTTCATCATCTTCCAAGATTTTTTTATGAAGAAAACCCCTTTTTTATGAAGTGAACCTTTTTTATGAAGTGAACCTTTTTTATCATATAGAATATTTATACCTTTAACTTCTCGCTGAAAATTCCTCATTTCAAGAAAGTTTCTTCCTCATGGGAATAACCAACTGCAAGTATCCTATTACCTTCAGTTTCACCAATCTATTACGTTATCCTGTTTTTATCCTATTGGGTATCATCTTTCAGTCTTTTAATATTTTTTCGCCTGGAACTGCATTATTATTATTTTTTCCATAAATTATGGGTTTTAACCCAGAAAATACAAAGTCACAAGCAACATGGACTTATATCTATGATTGGACTTGTATGGAGAATTTCTTCTTATAAAGTTTTTATATATATATAATTTTAGTAATAAAAAATTTTTTTGTACGATTTTTATCTCACCGATATTATTGCTACATGTATGGGCACTTTTTATAATTTTTTTATAGTCTATTAATCGCACAGTCACTTGGGCCCACTATTAAATATTAAATATGAAAAAGTCAACATCATCACTGAATCACTTTTTACTATTGATTCACATAACTTATGATTTTTATCGGCAGCACTGATTATCGGCTCACCCCGATCAAATCAGACACATCACTGGTTCGCACAATTATAGCACAAAATATATATGTATTATATTACAAGGTTTTAATATGTGGAGTCGTATTTTAAGTTTTAAATAAAATGTATGTTTATATATGCGGCACACGTAACAAATAGGGAGTTCACATGATGAATTAAGCTGTTTAGGCTGCGGTATGGGTGCACCAAGATGGCCGCCGTGTCCGGCCTCAAAATCAGTACACTAAGATGGCGCCGACCCAGCCTATAAAAAGACCGGGAGTAGTGATAGATGGCACGCTCCAGATGACGTCGTATGACGAAACGCGTAGGGCGTGGTTTGCGTACGTCAGTACGTCACTTCCGGGAACGGTGGTTTGAGCTGGTGGAACGCGGAAGCGACCCGGCGAACACCTCAAGCTGATAGTGAACTCCCTAAATGTGAGTGGATGCTACGTTGTTTTACCCTAACAAGGATATACTACGCAATGGAGGCTTGTTTTCTGTTCTAGTGACCAGGGAGTGCTGAGCCACCATCCTAAGAGTGCGGTAAGCAACGGTGCAATTTGTGGTACACCCACTGGCGCCAAACTTTGTTTAGCAATCACACACGTGGTTATCAATAGCACTCAGCACTTTATATGTATACATGTGTTTATATGGTACACTGAGCACAGCCCATACGAATATATAAAAGGTTTACAGCACGCAGCACTTTGGTTTAAGCACTATATGCACTTTTATATGTTTATATGAATTACACAGTGTATGCAATTGCACAAACACAATATTTATGTGGTAGCGCCGGTCCCAACATCACTTGCACCTTTTACCATTTTACTACCTCAGTGGTAGGTTGGGGGCAGCTTACACCACCATTTTTTAGTCCAAAAAGTACTGAAAACTCCATAGCGCTGGTATTTAAACCCTTTTCATATCTGTCATGGTAACCCCATCACATACCCCGGCAGCAATGGAGATTTTCAAGTACATGAACTCGAGGACTGTTAATTTAGAAGCTATTTTTGACCAAGAAGTGGTCATAAGTAGACAGGATATGGATAGCTCATTTAAACAGCTGAGACACAATATGGAGAAACAGCTGAGAGTTTGGTGGGATATAGCCACCTTAGAAAAATATACAAAAGAAAAAATAACCCCTAGGAGACTAAGATGGGACCTTGCGCCCAATGACAACATAAATGATCCACTTTATATGGATGATTGGTTCACGTTTTTTAATAAATGTGAGAAGGATTTACTTCTGATGATCATAAAAAGAAGGCAATTAAAGCTTAAAAAAGTGGAAGGAGTCATTGTGGCACTTAAGGAACAACTAGCACCATTCGCAGACACAAGAGAATATAAGGATAAAGAGAAAACACTACAGGAAGGAATAGAGAAATATGACAAAATGATCCAAGGGAAAAAACAGAAAAAATACAAAAGAGATGTTTTAGACTATAAAAATAATGAAGTTTACAGATGGCAGGCAGATGAAGTTTATGGGGTACAAACAGTACAAGTGGATCCAGTGAGTACCCCTTCAAGAGAGACTTCAGAAGATCGAGATGAGGATGACACCTGGATGGAGGTTGGGACCCAAAATGATACACCAAGGGCAAACACCCATGGACAGGTAGAGGTCAGACCACCAAGGGGTGCCCCCAGGCCTAATACACACAACCAAGGGTTTAGAACACCCAGGAATGGCTATCAGAATGCACAAAACAGGACACCGATCAACAACTATAATGGATATGGCAATAGAACACCCATTAACAATTATGGGTATGAGACATACAACAGATATGCCCCATTAGAATATTACACAGAACCTTCATACGACAATCGAGGACCGCCACCACCCCCACCTAGGAGGGGTTTTTTTCAACAAGGCAACAGAGGAAGACCCCCACGAGGAAGAGGAGGCCCACGCAGACCATGGGGACACTGGCAGCAGAATTGGCATCGGGCACCACCACGAGGGGATCATTGGACAGAACAACGACCACAAGGGGATCACCGTGGGAACAGAGAGGATACAATACGGCATCAAGAAAGAGACAGAAACGAAAACCACGAGGAACCCGAGGAGGGAAGAAACGACAGAAAAAGGAGAAGAAATCAATAGGCAAAGGTATTTTTAATCTAAGTGACATACAATTTGATGAGGAGGAGTTGAAAATACTAGATCTGGGGCTCAAATATGCCCCAGGGAAGAATCTAGACAAATTTGAGGCCTACATAGACCTCAATAAATATGTTAGAAAGCTAAACATCAAAAAACATTTCACATTAAAACAAAAGCAAACACAAAGATCCACGCACAGTGAATATAAACACACGACTTTGAAAAATCGCTCCACGTTTAACCCCAAAAATCCTCACAATGAGAATTTGGAGGTCTTTAAACGGATGGTGGAAGCAGATATTAGAGCATTAAAAATTCAGAACAGAAAAGAAAAAAACACATGGGAAACCATCAAAAAACTGGAAAAAAGAAAAGGAGTGGTAATAAGGCCAGCGGACAAAGGAGGAGGACTGGTGATTCTAAACAAAAAGGACTATGAGGAGGAAATGGAGAATCTTCTTAATACAAAAGACACCTACATTAAGCTGAAGGGAAATCCAAAACAAGCATTTGAGAAAACTCTACATGAATACGTGAAGAAGGGGAACGAGATGGGGATTTTAAACAAGAAGGAAGCCAAGTACATTTGCCTAGAGAAACCAAAGACCCCAGTCATATACTACATTCCAAAGATACACAAAAATGACAAGAAGCCACCAGGCCGCCCCATTGTAAGCGGAATTAATTCTGTACATTCAAGGTTAGGGGAATACCTTGACCAATTCCTGCAGCCTCTAGTGCCAGTGGGTAAATCCTACCTAAGGGACAGCAAGCAATTGCTCGCCGAGATCAAAGATTTGGAAATAGAGGAGAGTGACATCTTGGTGACAATAGATGTCAACTCCCTCTACACAAACATCAAGCAACAAGATGGCCTACAAGCAGTGGATTGGGCCCTTCACACCCACACGAATATGAAGGAAGCACAGATTGGATTCATATTAGAAGGATTAAAAACAGCAATGGAATCCAATTATTTTTGGTATAAGGGAAGTTATTTTGTACAGAAGAAAGGCGTAGCCATGGGGGCTAAGTATGCCCCCAGTGTGGCAAACGTTTTCATGCAAAAGTGGGAGGAGGAGCAGGTGTTCAGTATACCCAGGAATGAGTTGAAATACTACCGTCGATACATTGACGATATCATTATCGTTTGGAAGGGAAACGAGGATTCCTTACAAGAATTCTTCGACGAAATCAACACTAATATATATGGGATCACTTTTTCAGGAAATTTTCATCATGAACATATTGCGTTTCTGGACTTAGAACTAACCAAAAAAGATGGCAGACTCACCAGCAAAACATATTTTAAGAAAACCGACAGGAACGGGTACATTCCTAAAAATAGCTGCCACCATCCCAAGTGGTTAGGCAACATCCCCAAAGGGCAACTGATGAGGATTAGGAGAAATTGCAGTGACCCAACGGATTTTGAGACGCAAGCTGAGATATTAATTGATAGGTTTGTTGAGAAAGGATACAAACGCAGTGAACTCATCAATATCAAGAAGATAGTGGAAAAGATGGATAGGGAAGATCTGATAAAAGATACGCCAAATAGAGCAAATGAAAATAAGAACACCGAGTTTGCTTTCTTAACAGGATACAACACCCAACATAAGGCCCTAGAGAAAATTATAAGGAAACATTGGCCTATATTGAAAGCAGACACTACTTTAAGAGACATCCTCCCCACAAAACCCACTTTCATCTATAGAAAAGCACCGAACCTGAGAAATCGGTTAGTGCACAATGTCATTGACCCTCCAAAGAAAATACATCTTCCAACCAGTCTGAAAGGTTTCTTTAGATGCGGAAAATGCTTACCGTGTAGAACATCAAGGGAAAAGAAAAGAAAAACAACATCTTTTACGGCACAAAGTACAGGAAAAGTCTATGAGATTAAAGATACCATAACGTGCACAAGCACGCATGTAACCTACGTGGTGGAATGTCCATGTAGGTTACAATATGTAGGCCGCACCACCAGACCCCTTTTCGTCCGCATAAGGGAACATGTTAAAAATATCCGTAAGGGGTTTGATAAACACAGCTTGTCACGACATTTCAAAACTCACCATTCAAAGAACCCCACGGGAATGGTTTTTTATGCCATAGACAAAATAAAGAATAACTGGAGAGGAAGTAACAAGAGAATAGATGTATCTAAAAACGAAACGAAGTGGATATATCTGATGCAGACCCTTCAGCCTAAAGGCCTAAACATCGATATTGACTTAAACTGTTTCATCACCGATTTCTAAGGAAACCTCCCCGACCCACCTTCCTTAAGATACAGTTTTAATGGCCTTTTTTGAGAGTTTTTAATAATTTTTAGGAGCCTCCTTTGACCTTTTTAGATCTCCTTAATATATATAATTTTTGAATGTTTGAGAAATATTTTTAGCATCAACATACTCCTGTTTCATTGTCGGATTTTTTGATTGATTTTTTAATTTTGCAATTTTAGATGCGGTTTTAATGCATTTTATGCAGGTTTTAACGCATCTAATTTCATCATCTTCCAAGATTTTTTTATGAAGAAAACCCCTTTTTTATGAAGTGAACCTTTTTTATGAAGTGAACCTTTTTTATCATATAGAATATTTATACCTTTAACTTCTCGCTGAAAATTCCTCATTTCAAGAAAGTTTCTTCCTCATGGGAATAACCAACTGCAAGTATCCTATTACCTTCAGTTTCACCAATCTATTACGTTATCCTGTTTTTATCCTATTGGGTATCATCTTTCAGTCTTTTAATATTTTTTCGCCTGGAACTGCATTATTATTATTTTTTCCATAAATTATGGGTTTTAACCCAGAAAATACAAAGTCACAAGCAACATGGACTTATATCTATGATTGGACTTGTATGGAGAATTTCTTCTTATAAAGTTTTTATATATATATAATTTTAGTAATAAAAAATTTTTTTGTACGATTTTTATCTCACCGATATTATTGCTACATGTATGGGCACTTTTTATAATTTTTTTATAGTCTATTAATCGCACAGTCACTTGGGCCCACTATTAAATATTAAATATGAAAAAGTCAACATCATCACTGAATCACTTTTTACTATTGATTCACATAACTTATGATTTTTATCGGCAGCACTGATTATCGGCTCACCCCGATCAAATCAGACACATCACTGGTTCGCACAATTATAGCACAAAATATATATGTATTATATTACAAGGTTTTAATATGTGGAGTCGTATTTTAAGTTTTAAATAAAATGTATGTTTATATATGCGGCACACGTAACAAATAGGGAGTTCACATGATGAATTAAGCTGTTTAGGCTGCGGTATGGGTGCACCAAGATGGCCGCCGTGTCCGGCCTCAAAATCAGTACACTAAGATGGCGCCGACCCAGCCTATAAAAAGACCGGGAGTAGTGATAGATGGCACGCTCCAGATGACGTCGTATGACGAAACGCGTAGGGCGTGGTTTGCGTACGTCAGTACGTCACTTCCGGGAACGGTGGTTTGAGCTGGTGGAACGCGGAAGCGACCCGGCGAACACCTCAAGCTGATAGTGAACTCCCTAAATGTGAGTGGATGCTACGTTGTTTTACCCTAACAAGGATATACTACGCAATGGAGGCTTGTTTTCTGTTCTAGTGACCAGGGAGTGCTGAGCCACCATCCTAAGAGTGCGGTAAGCAACGGTGCAATTTGTGGTACACCCACTGGCGCCAAACTTTGTTTAGCAATCACACACGTGGTTATCAATAGCACTCAGCACTTTATATGTATACATGTGTTTATATGGTACACTGAGCACAGCCCATGCGAATATATAAAAGGTTTACAGCACGCAGCACTTTGGTTTAAGCACTATATGCACTTTTATATGTTTATATGAATTACACAGTGTATGCAATTGCACAAACACAATATTTATGTGGTAGCGCCGGTCCCAACATCACTTGCACCTTTTACCATTTTACTACCTCAGTGGTAGGTTGGGGGCAGCTTACACCACCATTTTTTAGTCCAAAAAGTACTGAAAACTCCATAGCGCTGGTATTTAAACCCTTTTCACAGTGCACTCTGTGGACCTGACACAGCACTCACTGCAATTATGACAGAGGAAAAAAAAAATATTTTTTAAAATGCAAGGTACTGAGCCTGTGCCACCCGAAATGAGTGTGGTGTGCACACAGTACAGTCTGTGGTAGGTCTGTGGCCTCTCACACACAGCGGGCAGGCAACTGCAGTGTACAATAGATATATATAGATATATATATAAAGAAAAAACTCTATTACCTTACCAGCCCTTAAAAGGGCTTTTGGGGACACTATATATATATATATATATATATATATATATATATATATATATATGTATATATATAAATAAAAAAAATCCTCAATTACCAGCCCTTAAAAGGGCTTTTGGGGACACTAGATAGATATAGATATATATATATAAGAAGAAACAACTCAATTACCAGCCCTTAAAAGGGCTTTTGGGGACGCTAGGTATATATATATATATATATAAAAAAAAAAAATAAAACACAAATACCAGCCCTTAGAAGGGCTTTTTGGGGTGCTGATATTACAGCAGTAGTGGACCAAGAACACTGCAAGACCAGGAACACTGACTAACTGTCCCTAGCTTAACAGCAGCAGCAGCAGCTCTCTCCCTACTCTCACTACACACACTGCTTCAGAATGATCTAAGATGGATGCTGCCCTTGCTTATTTATAGGAGGTGGGAGGGTGTGGGAGGGAGGTATGCTGATTGGCTGGAAATGTGTCTGCTGACTGTAAAGTTCAGGGTCAAAGTTTGCCTCAATGATGTCTTATGGGGGGCGGACCGAACATCGCATATGTTCGCCGGCAGCGGCGAACGCGAACATGCTAAGTTCGCCGGGAACTGTTCGCCGGCGAACAGTTCTATACATCTCTATCCGCAATAAGGACTCAAGTCTCAGGCCTATCATCGACTATAGGCAATTGAATGCTATTACAATAAAAGATCGCTATCCTCTACCGCTTATCCCTGAGCTCATTGAGCAGGTGCGTGGAGCTACCTATTTTTCAAAATTGGATCTGAAAGGAGCATACAATCTCATTCGAATCCGTGCTGGACACGAGTGGAAGACTGCATTCAGAACCAGATACGGATTGTTCAAATATCTTGTAATGCCATTCGGGCTATGCAACGCCCCTGCAGTTTTTCAACGATTTATAAATGATATTTTCAGAGACTTACTAGATGTCTGTGTTGTGGTATATCTGGACGATATACTTATATATTCACGATCCCTGTCTGAACACATAAGACATGTAAGACTAGTATTATCGAGATTGCTTGCACACAACCTTTATGTGAAACTGAAAAAATGCTTGTTTCATAAAGAAGAGGTACTGTTTCTAGGCTACATCATATCCAAAACAGGAATCGAGATGGACATGAGTAAGATATCCTGCATTCAGGATTGGCCTACACCAACCACACACAAGGCGCTACAGCGATTCCTTGGATTTTCGAATTTCTACAGGAAGTTCATCAGAAACTTCTCTGCCATTGTGAGACCCCTCACACAGCTCACTAGCATTAAAAAACCATTCAAATGGTCAGATGAAGCAAATAAAGCTTTTCACCTGTTAAAGACAAGGTTTACTTCTGCTCCCATATTACGCCATCCAGACCCATACCTCCAATACATTCTGGAAGTAGATGCGTCAAACATGGCAGTAGGGGCAATACTCTCCCAACGACCAACTCACACTTCACCACTTCATCCAGTCGCCTTTTTTTCTAAATCCCTAAGCAGTCCAGAGATAAATTACCCCGTGGGTGAAAAGGAACTGCTTGCTATAAAATTGGCTCTGGAGAATTGGCGACATCTACTCGAAGGCACCCAATTACCAATACTTATATACACGGACCATAAAAATCTCCAATATCTTCAGACTAACAAAACTCTCTCTCACCGACAGGTACGATGGTCACTATTCTTTCTAAGGTTTAACTTCCTAGTGACCTACACACCTGCAGATAAGAACAAAAAGGCGGATGCACTATCACGACTAACTGAAGAAAACTACTTCGAAATCCCTTCCGTTCCTATAATACCTCACAAACGCATTATTGGAGTTGTCCGTTCCTTGAAGGAAGAGGTTCTGCATGGTATAAGTTTGGATTCACCCCCACCACAACTAAATACTGATGCAGAAGGCTTCCTCTACTACAACGACAAACTTTACATACCACCTACCCTACGCACCAAGATCTTGGAATTATCGCATGATGTGCCTATGGCAGGGCATATGGGTATGACAAAGACTCTTAATCTGATTACCAGACAATTCTGGTGGCCTGACATGAAAACATCTATACAAAAATTTGTCTCTTCATGCAATGTCTGTGCCAGGTCCAAAATTGACACTACGAGACCATCTCTACTATGCAGTCTACCAATACCCCAAACTCCATGGGAAGTTGTGTCCTTGGACTTTATAGTGGAATTGCCTCCTTCCAAAGGATTTAATACCATCTTAGTGTCAGTGGACCATCTGACAAAAATGGCACATTTCATTGCTATTCGCAGACTACCTTCGTCCAAACAAACGGCAGAACTCATGTTTTTAAGTTACATGGTATCCCAAAAACTCTTCTGTCTGACCGTGGATCACAATTTATTTCCAAGTTCTGGCAAGACCTATGTCACATACTACGGATCGAGCGGAAGCTCACTTCTCCTTACCATCCGCAGACCAACGGACAGACTGAAAGAGTCAACCAATGCATCGAGCAATATTTACGTTGTTACACTTCTTACCAACAGGATGATTGGGTGGATCTTCTCCCTCTGGCAGAATTTGCCTACAACAACGCAACCCACAGTACGACCAAGCAGAGTCCGTTCTACTTGAACTATGGGTTTCATCCCTCTATTCTTCCACCACGCATCCTTCCTTCAAATAACCCAGTGGCCTCAGACTATCTTACACAAATAAAGGACTCTCTGGGTTTGCTTAATACTACCATTGCACACGCTCATAGTCAACAAAAGAAGTACTATGATCTTCGCAGAAGACCTTCTCCTCAGTACGCTATCGGGGACCTCGTTTGGCTCTCAACAAAAAATTTAAGACTGAAAATCCCTAGCAAAAAGCTTGGACCTCTGTTCTTGGGACCTTTCCCAATCAAGAAACTTATTGGAAAAGCTGCAGTACAGCTTACATTGCCAATAGACCTCAAAATACATCCCATTTTCCATGTGTCGCTACTGAAGCCCCATGTTCCTGACCAAGGAATAAGACCTACTATCCCACCTCCTCCTCCTGTACAAGTTGAAGGTGGAGAAGAATATGAGATAAAAGAGATTCTGGATTCTCGTATCCACAGAGGAAGACTTCAGTACTTGGTTCGATGGAAGAACTATGGGCCCCAAGACGACACCTGGCTAAACACCTCTGACATACATGCCTCTAGATTAATCCGCAATTTTCATGCGAAGTACCCAGACAAACCAGCTCCAGAGGCCTTCAGGAGCCGGCCTTAAGGGGGGGGGGGGTACTGTAATGTTCTGGTACCTTTGGGTACCCTAATTACTCTTTCATAAGTGTATGCGCCCCACCATTCTCTTTTGGTAAGGTGCGCATACACCTTTAAGACTGATGCTGTCATCACTGAGCGCCGGACTGGATGGCTATTTAGATCGCCGGCTCTCACTCACATTTGTTCGTTCAAACTGCTTTGTGCCTTGATGCTAACCTGTCTTGAAGCTCTCATGCTTGCAAGCATACCTCGCTGTCGGAACCACGCTGCGCTGATCCCTGTATCCCGCTACCGGATCATCCGCTCTTGCCGAACCTCTCCTCTGCTACATTGCTATTAGTGATAAGTACCCCACAGGGGAAACCTCTATAACCTTTATACTAAAGCTTACACTATCTAGCTCTGCATACTAAGGACTATTACTACATCTGCATTATCTAAGATTGCTAGCTCTTGAGCCTACTACCACCTGTTCTTGCACTGGGTTGATCTCTCTTGTATGTCCACCTGCTACTCTGTCATCTACTACCATACATGATTGCTAAACCTATCTGCATCCCATCTGCTACTATCTTACTTTCAAGAACATTTCCTTTCAAGTGTCTGTCATCTACCATCTCTACCCAACCTGTCTCTTCAGCCTATCATCACTGTGTTACTATATACATAAGTCACTCTAGGAAACATCTCATTGAGTGTGTGTATTTACTTGCTGAATTGAGATCATCCACACATGATGAGTCATTGAGAGTTGGGATTGGTGTCTCAGCGTTTCTCTACATGACTACTGAAGTGGAATATTTCTGCAGCTGAAAATCCACATCATACGTAAAACGCAGGAGCGTTACACATTGTCGCGGCTGGCCTTAACACTTTCATCTCTGTGGTTGGCAGGTCTCGCTATTCTTCTCTACCTCCTTCTCACTGAGAGGAAGTGGCATCATTTTAAACGTTTCGCTGTTTTAACCACTTCTGGACTGGAAGGATTTTCCCCCTTAATGACCAGGCCATATTTTGCAATTACGCACTGCGTTACTTTAATGGACAATTCCACGGTCGTGCGATAATCTACCCAAATTAAATCTACCTTTTTTCCCACAAATAGAGTTTTCTTTTGGTGGTATTTGATCACCTGTGCGATTTTTATTTTTTGCGCTATAAACAAAAAAAGAGCGACAATTCTGAAAAAAAAACAATATTTTTCACGATCTGCTATAGGATATTCTCAAAAAAAAATTAAAAAATCAAAATTCTTTAACATTTTAGGCCAATTTGTTTTCTCCTACATATTTTTGGTAAAAAAAATCGCAATAGGCGTATTTTGATTGGTTTGCGCAAAAGTTATTGCGTCTACTAACTAGGGGAAAGATTTATGTCATTTTTATTTTTTATTTTTTTTTACTAGTAATGGCGGTGATCTGCGATTTTTAGCAGGACTGTGACATTGTGGGTTAACAAGGGGAGCGATTCTAAATGTGGGGAGCGTGGCTTGTGAAATGATCACAGAGACATGTACTCCTATTGCAGCAAGGTTTCCAGGCCTGATGTGGGTCTGCCATTTGTACCGGTACTCTCTCCAGCCCATGTGAGCTGTGACCCTGGGCGTGATAACTGAAGCAGCGACAACTCCGGCATCTTTGTTTGTGGTTTTTATGGAATAAAGGGGATAGGAGAAGGGAATGAGTAGGATACTCTTTGAGGCTCAAACAAATTACAATTGGGACTTTTACTCCTGAAATGCCCGTTGGCGCTTTCTTTGACGCCAGCTGGCGCCAGCCAACGCTCACTGACACTGAGAATATTCTGTAGAACAGAAGAAGTGCTGAATCCTCGACTTAGAGTCCAGAAGATCCAAGACAGAGAACTGTAGAACTCCTGACACTGTTGCACTGTGAAAGTCACTGAATACTTTCCCCCGCCTGGCACAGCTTGAGGTAGTATATAGTAGAACTCTGTATAGCTTTCACTGTAACTGGCACGCTCTGTACAATTCAGGGCACAAACTGCAGGTGCCCCCTTTAACCTTGAACTCTTCAGGGTCCACTGACTAGGTACCCCCTTTACAGCTAGCTGTCACTGGATCCCAGAACCTCTTCAAGAGTGGTCCCCTCTAACTTCAGGCAGACCCCCAGGGGCAATCCTCAGTACTCACGACCTGTGTAGGCTTTCCTGGGACTGGACCCCTCTCTTCCTCCACAGGCTTTTGGCACACTGGATCCCCTCAGCTCAACTCAGCACTCTCTGGACACTCAGGCGATACCCCGAGACATCCACCTTCCTCAGACAGGAGGAGAGACAGCACACTCTCCTTCCTGGGACTCTGCTCCCACCAAAGACACCGTGTCACGCACTTCCCCCAAACTTATAGCCACTCCCAGAATCCTTTGCAGCATAATCTGCCTTCTGGGGTAGTTTGTTGTGCGTTTTACACGTTCAAGAATATTATTCTGAACGAGAATAACGAGTTCTTTTTGATTGATTAATTTCTTTTTAAAAGCATATACCAATCGTAGTGAAACAGTCTACAGTAGGGAATATATAAGAATATTTATTCACAAGACATGTATTCACAATAAATGATCAG
The DNA here is from genome assembly GCF_965119305.1 of Pelophylax lessonae. Lineage (NCBI taxonomy): Eukaryota > Metazoa > Chordata > Amphibia > Anura > Ranidae > Pelophylax > Pelophylax lessonae. The sequence goes on from NC_138771.1 coordinate 667,257,318, forward strand.
ACTTGAGTGACACAAAGAGATAACCTTACATAAAATACAAACTTAAAACGATAAATGCAATGTGATATTTAGCTTAATGATGAAAGTAAAAATAAAGCAAGATTACATTTTCCCAGATGTAGTAACATAAACCATATTTAAGTGTGCTATATAATCAGACCACAATTGTCTGCGAATTGCGTGTCCGACAGTTACTCCACTGCAGATGGAGCAAGAATAGGCCATGCAAAACGAGAGACAAATACGCCAATATGCGCTAATTCTGATATTAAAAAAAAATGTATAAAAAGCAAAAATCAGCTCTTAGAGAAAAATCTACATATGGTTAATATGGCTGGGACTGTAATCTTGTTACCCTTAATTATGAAATATAAAACATGTAAGGAAGGAAATAACAATATTAAGTAATATCAAATAACACAGCAAGGTATATTTACCATATATAAAATGGCTGCTAGCTTAGAATGGTCATTACCAGAGTCCTTAAGATGGCTGCCTTCCCAAGATGGTGGCCAGTTAGGGAGGAGTTTCGTTTGGCGTCCTTCCAAGTTTTAGATACATGATGGAGCAAAATGGAGTCTGTATAGAGTATATGCATGGCTGTAGTAGCGTGTGTGTTGTATGTGTAATGTATGTTGTGTAATGTAATGTGTGATGTGTTGTGTTGTGTTTCTCTCTCATCTGGGCTTCCCTTTTTATATTGTATTGAACAAAAGGGCTGTAAAATTACCATAAGTCAAACCCAGAAGGAGTAACCTTATCCCCATTGGTTGGGATAACTTAACCATTAACTGACAAGGTCATTGGGCGACACCTCTTGGTTGTTCAGTATATGGATATTAAATCTATATGATTTCTCCATATAATCATAAAAACAATATAATAATTTATCCATACTCTCATCCTCTATACATGTCCATCTAATATCCATCACATATCTAAGTAAGGATTGGACCTGGTAACTGGACCTGGTAACACCATTGAATTAAGAATATTACTAATACAATATATATATTGATTGAAATGACTGATTTACCCATATACTTTACATTTAGTAGCAGTAAGAATTATATAGATACATAGACAGTTATATATATATTGCTACACAACAACTTGTATATGTAAACTTTTCTACACATGGGTTATTTCCAATCAGAATATTATCCATTAAGGGGTTATTATGTTAACAACAATACAGTCATGATTTGGGACTGGATTATAACATATGGGAGAAATTCTGACCATTTGATACTACTATATAATAGATATAATGTACTTCTCAATAGAAGATCGTCATAACATCATAAGTTCCACAACCCCCTTTTGTATATGATGGGACAAGGATGTTGTATAAGCTTATGATTATATGAAATTAATTTGAGGATGCAGTTCTCATCAGTCTAAGTGACAATGTTTATTTGATACCATTTAGCTTTCAATGGACAATTGTCTGTATGACACAATCTTTACCCCCGTCTGTGTGTGTAGGTAAATGAATTACAAATTCTAGTCTTTGTCCAGGCTGTTTTCTGTTTGTTTGAATTCTCAGGGTAGAAACAATAGTTTATCTACTAGTGAATGGGTGAACACAGGTGTGATCCTGAATTTGAGTTTTGGCCATTGTGTGATAAAACATCTCATGGCCAGAACATAATGTTTTATGATCCCTCTGGTTTCTCTCTTTTCATGACCAGGGGAAAAATGGCTTTTTATCTTTTAAGGTCCGTTGTATGTAAACCTTCCCCCCAAGGCCGTTCCACCTGGGATAAGCAATTTAGTTGCCTGCCTTTCCAGAGCATTATATTCAAAGTTTACCAAACACAATTTCCTTTTTGGGGGCAGATGACATAGCTTCTCATCTCAAAGTACATGTAAATAAAACAATTTCAACAATGGACGCAATGTGTGTTTCAAACTGAAGGGGTTTTGACTGAATATGTGACCAGGTCATTTGAAGTCTCTCACAGGAGCCAGTGTTGATACTTCTCTCCTCAGCAGGCACATGTGGAAGCCCTAACACTCTATCTAAACAGATCACAGCCCACTATACATTTACCTAGCACCTACCTGTAGGGTGCTACAACATATAGAAGGATCACAGGCGCTCTGTGATCATTCCAGGGAGAAGAACGGTCAGCTGTGTTTACAACATCCGACCGTCCTTCTCTCTCAGCGGGGAACGATCGCGGGTGTCAGGTGGCAATCAGAGCCACCTGCCCTGTGCATCAGCTTCCCCGCTGCTGAGTGGGGGCGGGAGCGCGCTGGCACGCTCTCGCGTCCTAGCTGCAGGTGCACAGGAGGCCGCGGGCAGTCCGGAAGAGGTTAAGCAAGGTTAGAACTGCGTGATACGTTAAAAACAGTTCAGTAAGCAACACCCTATTTTCTGCCAGTGCCCCTCCCGACACCAAACTCTAGATCCACCCCTCGACTGAGTCAGTAACCATGGGACACAAAGCGTGTTTAGCTGACACTATAGAAAAAAATGTTGTGTTTATGTTATTTATGTCTTGTAAAAAAAGTCAACCATGAGATAAACCTTTTGTAATCTAAAGCAATGTACAAAGTCCTTAGAACAACTTAGAGATAAGTCAGAAAATATCGGAGACTTTCACTTCCTTCTGCTGTCAGCGATGGCGTCTGCAGATCTGAGAGATGAGCTGAAATGTTCCGTCTGTCTGAAGATTTATACAGATCCTGAAATGCTGAAATGTGGACACAACTTCTGCCGGGTCTGTATTGATGGTGTGCTGGATACACAGGGGGGGTCTGGAGGATATTCCTGTCCTGTATGTAGAGAGAAATTTCCGGATCGTCCTGCACTGCACAGGAACATAACACTGCGTAACATAGTGGAGAATTACCTGTCTGCTCAGCCAGGTCAGGAAGAGTCCGGGGTCTTCTGTACTTACTGTGTGGACTCTCCTGTACCCGCTGTTAGATCCTGTCTACACTGTGAGGTTTCTCTATGTGATAAACACCTGAGAGTCCACAAAAAGACCCCAGAACACATCTTATGTGACCCCACCTTGTCCATGGAGAGCAGGAAATGCTCCGTCCATAAGAAGATCCTGGAGTATTACTGCACTGAGGATGAGACCTGTATCTGTATATCTTGTTCTATGATTGGAGGACATAAAGGACATGAGATGGAGTCACTGGATGAGGCTTCTGTGAAGAAGAAGAAGACACTGAGGAATGTTCTGCAGAAACTTCTGACAAAGAGAGAGGAGACGGAGGAAAGAGTCCAGAGTCTGCAGGAACACAGGAGGAAAGTAGAAGAAGAAGCAGCTGGTGACACCGAGAGAGTCGCTGCCCTGTTTAGAGATCTCAGGAGACGTCTGGAAGATCTGGAGAAGAGAGTCCTGAGGGAGATCTCCGGGCGGGCAGAGCGGATCTCCATCTCCATCCGGGATCTGGAAATAAAGAAGGAGGAGCTGTCCAGGAAGATGGTGGACATTGAGGAGCTGTGTAACATGACGGATCCACTGACTGTCTTACAGGAATCAGACACAGGTGACTTGTGTGATACTGAGGATGGAGATAATGAGGACAGAGAGAGACATGAGGAACTCCTCCATGATGGAGGGGGTCTGGGTGTGGCGGGGGTCTTACACACAGGTTTATCTGATATAATAAGAGAGGTAAATGTATACTTCTATATACAGGAAGCTGCAGACATATTACTGGATGGAAACACAGCTGGCAAATATCTACAGATATCAAATGACAGGAAAACTGTATCTGAGTCAGATAGGAACCAGAATTACCCAAAAACACCAGAGAGATTTCAAGATGATCCTCAGGTGTTAAGCAGTCAATGTTTCTCCTCAGGGAGACATTACTGGGAAGTGGATGTTGGGGGGTCACATAGATGGAGAGTTGGGATGTGTTACCCCAGTATAGACCGGGGAGGATATGACTCAGGGATTGGAAATAATAAGAAGTCCTGGGGTTTGATCAGGAATGGTGAACTGTATTGGGTGATACATGGCAATGAATGGATCCCTTTACCTGTCAATATCTCCAGTAACAGAGTCAGGATACATCTGGATTATGAAGCCGGGCGGATCTCCTTTTATGATCGGTGTGACCCGATCCGACACCTCCACACCTTCACCACCACCTTCACTGAGCCCCTCCATGCTGGGTTATGTGTTTGGAGAGGTTATTTAAAGATACATGGGGGGGGGATTCTGTGATGTGAGAGCTCCACCCAGAGTCTGACATCACAGGGATGGTTAGTGGGATTGGTTCATTGTTCAGCCAATGCTTGGTGGAAGTGATGACTTTTCCCTGGGAGACATTTGAGGGCTGTCTTTGCAGTTCTCCGCCTGAAAACTCAGATTAACTGCCTGTATCTAACCTAAAAACGTTTAAGTCACTGACTTGTGATAAGCTTGGGTTTGGTCCATACCCAGGGGTTAGCTGTCACAGCTGGACCATTGAGCTATGGGTGGAAGATTTCCCCACAAAACCAGGGATATACACAAAGGAGAGAGTGCTGATGACATCATTGACCCAATATAGGAACATGATGTTGCAAGCATCCTGCCCTCTGTATATGTGCAGCTTCGGGGTAAGGAATTTCCCACCCATAAAATGATTTGTAATACAGAGTAAGTTCACCTTCATGGTAAAAATATATGATGATGGTAAATATATATCTCATGTTCTTATTTTTATTGTCTGAATCTAAAGCAATGTTCAAAGGTCCTTAAAACAACTTAGAGATAAGTCAGAAAATATCAGAGACTTTAATTTCCTTCTGCAGTAATACTCTATTGTCTCCTTCATACAGGAGAGAATTCTGAGAAATCTCTGGCAGAAAACATGAGCAGGAATGAGTCTGCCCAATCTCCTGTTATATGATAATAGCAGACCATTAGCTGGGACCAGAGCCGGGACAAGGGGTGGGCAGGAGAGGCGGCTGCCCTGGGCACTGTGTTTGCATTTGAGGTGAGGGGGCACTGTGAGGAGATTGAGGGGAAGGGGATTTGAGTTGGGAGGGGCAATTGTGGGGGGGGGGCAAAGCATAGGAATTGCTAGTAGTGGTGATTTAGGGGGATTTGTGTTGGGAGGGCGGGGGGATAGGAAAGAGGATTTGTGCTAGGAGGGAGGATTTGTGCTAGAGGAGGTTATATGGTTAAGGAGGGAGGAGAATTGGGCTAGGAGGGAAATTTAGAGGGTGACTTTGTGCTAGGAGGGGGGATTTGGAATGGGGGGGATATGTACTCAGAGGGGAAATTAGAAGGGTAGAGGATTTGTGCTAGGAGGGAGGACTTTTTTCAGGGAGGGGCATTTGGGTTGGGGGGATTTAGGGGATGGAGGGCAAAGATTTGTGCTGAGAGGGGGGATTTCAGCAGGGGGGTGGATTTGTCCTGGGAGGGGAAGAATTTATGTTCAGGGGGTACGCATGCAGATTAGTGCTCAATTTTTTGGGGGGAGAATTTTTGCTGACACATAATGCTCATAAATCTTGGGGGGGGAGGGCAAAATTTGGCATGTTTGCCCTGGGTTTTAGATGACCTTGTCCCGGCACTGGCTGGGACTCTCCCTGGCTTGTCTTATCTTATCTCCGCTTTATCACATAATGCTGATACAAAAGTCTACATTGAAATGTAAAGTGATGTATTATTATATTATGGTGGATGCAGATTGAGGTTTAACACAGAGTTATTGGCACATTACTGGCCTATAGGGATTGAGGTTTAAATTTACCTCAGTAAATGCTGCGGGATAAAAATTTTGGATAAAACAGCCCCCCTCACTATAAAAGGAGGCTCAGAGCAGGCATAGAAGTTGATTTACTAAAGGCAAATAGTAAATAGCAAGTGCAGTTGCTCCAGAGCTTAGTAAATTAGATAAACCTTCACTTTGCAAAGAATACCCAATCATGTGCTAGGAAAATTAGAAAAACAGCATTTCATCTTGCACTTGATTGGGTGATGGAAGTTAGTAGAGCTTTTGCTCATTTACTAAGCTCTGGAGCAGGGCCGGACTGGCCTACCGGGAAATTTACCGGTAGGCCGGCAAGTCCCCCCTGCCCTGGGGCTGCTAAAACCTGAAAAAAATGGCTGCAGCCGGGCCAACATGCGCACTGCACATGCGCCGCCGCCGCTCGGGAAAGCCCGTACACATTCGGCTATTCCTGTGCAGACGGCACATGCGCGGTGACGTGTTGGCCCTGGGCAGCACCATTTTTAAATGTGAGGCGCCTTTTGTCCAAAAGGTAAGCGAGACTTCTCCTCAGGAGATGCAATGCTGCGGGCATGGTACAGGAGATTCTCTTGTAACTTGCCCACAGCACTGCATCTCCTGCACTATCCCTGCAGCCCTGCATCTCCTGTACCATATCCAGAGCCCCTGCCCCATGCCGGCAACCCTGCATCTCCTGTACTATGCCCACAGCCCTGCATCTCCTGTACCATGTCTACAGCCCCTGCACCATGCCCACAGCCCCTGCATCTCCTGCACCATGCCCTCAACCCCTGGATCTCCTGCACCATGCCCACATCCCTGCATCTCCTATACCATGTCTGCAGCCCCTGCACCATGCCCACAGCATCTGTATCTCCTGCACCATGCCCCCAGCCCCTGCATCTCCTACACCATGCCCGCAGCCCCTGCATCTCCTGCACCATGTCCGCAACCCCTGCATCTTCTGTACCATGTCCGCAGCCCCTGCATTTCCTGCACCATGCCCAGAGCCCCTGCATCCCCTGCACCATGCCCGCAGCCCCTACATCTGCTGCACCGTGTCCACAGCCCCTGCATCTCCTGCACCATGCCCTCAGCCCCTGCATCTCCTCTACCATGTCCACAGCCCCTGCATCTCCTGTACAATGTCTGCAGCCTCTGACATCTCCTGCACCATGCCCGCAGCCCCTACATCTCCTGCACCATGCCTGCAGCCCCTTCATCTTTTGCACCATGCCCACAGCCCCTGCATCTCCTGTACTATGCCCACAGCCCCTGCATCTCCTGTACCATGTCCGCAGCCTCTGACATCTCCTGTACCATGTCTGCAGCCTCTGACATCTCCTGTACCATGTCAATAGCCTCTGACATCTCCTGTACCATGCCCACAGCCTCTGACATCTCCTGTACCATGTCCACAGCCCCTGCATCTCCTGTACCATGTCCGCAGCCTCTGACATCTCCTGTGCCATGTCTGCAGCCTCTGACATCTCCTGTACCATGTCCGCAGCCTCTGACATCTCCTGTACCATGCCGGTAGCCCCTGCATCTCCTGTACCATGTCTGCAGCCCCTGCATCTCCTGTACCATGCCCGCACATCCTCTGACATCTCCTGTACCATGTTCGCACAGTCTCTGACATCTCCTATACCATTCCCCCAGCCCCTGCATCTCCTGTACCATGTCCGCACAGCCTCTGACATCTCCTGTACCATGCCCACACAGCCTCTGAATCTCCTGTACCATGCCCACACTTTTACCACTTTTAACCGGAATTGGCTCACATATATATAAAGCCCTACATGCTTTCATATCTGTCTTATCTATATATATATATATATAATACACTCTTCAAATGTGCTTTAAAATACCTGGTTTTCCCTTTTATGAACAAGAAAATAATGACGTTATGCTGTTGGGTCGGTATAATAATGCTATGGGGCTGGTATGAAATTATTTCCAGGGTTGTATTTTATTCCCAGTCCGGCCCTGCTCTGGCGTAACTGCCAAGTGCAAAGTCTGTTTGCCTTGCCTTTAGAAACCTCCCCCCTATAGCGTCAGTGTATTGGAAGCTCCTGTAGGAAGTGTTGACAAACCTAATCTTGCTCGATAAATCCATCCTCATGCTTTCCAATTTTTCACAGTTGAGTTAAATTCTTTTCGGTTTGATTCTTTTAACTCTTTGAGGAAAACACCTGCCTGTACTCCGTATCTCTAGGACATTTCACTTAGACTTGCTCATTACACTTTTCTCCTTATTATCTTATTTTTCTGGTTGATCTGTATGTGTGTCTAGGGGGATCTGCAAGGCTGCTCTGGGGATTTTGTTACTGATATACTCTGTCATATATCATCTGTTATAGTCATCCCGCTATCTGCCATCCACCAGAGGACCCCATCAGGAATGTTCATTGTTCTATTGGTCATGTTCTATTGCTATCACTGGAGTCATGTGATCAGTTCTGTCAATCATTTTTTGGATCTTTTATGTCCCAATCATGTCTAGTAATTAGAAGTGATTGTAAGGAATCGTATTGTATTGGAAGTGATTTCTTTATAATAAATGGAGATGAAGCATTTCCTCATATTGGGTTGTGCTGTGCTCACTATGATATGAGAGAAGTTCTAGAACCTCAAAGACCCGTGACGCCAGGGTTACTGTGTATAATTTCAGGATGAGCCCCGCCACTGCACACTGCGTGATCTGAGCCAGAAGAAGCCCTGCCCACATCCACCAATATTGATCAGTATAGAGGCTGATAGGGGGAGGCGCTGGAAGAGGACACTCCTACACAGGGACCTCTGTAGCTCACAGATGGACATGACCTGAAATGATGGAGGTCTACTGATGTTTCTCACTTTCTGATACACCCTTCCACTCCAATGCCTCCCACAACCACCTAATCTGAGGATCCTCTGGGAGGAGGTCACACTTGTCCAATGCAGTAAAATCAATGCATTTTGCTGGATAAAAATACATTACGAGTAGAAATGTCATTATTTCCTATGTGGCTGGTCACTTCTATTTGCTGCAGTGAAAAAAAAATCAATGGCTGTAATCCACAATTTGTTACATAGTTAGATGGTTACATAGTAGGTGAGGTTGAATAAAGACAATAGTCCATCCAGTTCAACCTGTGTAGGTGTGTGTGGCTGTAATCATCTCACATAGCCCTGAATGTTCTGATCGTTGAGATGTACATCTAAGAGTCTTTTGAAAGCCACCATACTTCCCGCAGAAACCACCTCTTGTGGTAGAGAATTCCACAATCTTGTAGCCCTAACAGTAAAGAACCCCCCACGTTGCCTGAGGTTAAAACGCTTCTCCTCTAATCACATTGTATGCCCTCGAGTCCTAATGCAATCCCTTCGTCTGAATAGCTGTTTTTCTATGCCGAGATCACCATTGAGATATTTATAAATTGCTATCATGTCCCCTCTCAGGCGCCTCTTCTGCAGGGAGAATAAATCAAGTGATTGCAGACGCTCTTCATAACTAAGGTCCTCCAATCCCCTAATCAATTTAGTTGCTCTTTTCTGGACTCTCACCAGCTCCAACACATCCCTCCTGAGGACTGGCGACCAGAACTGGACAGAATACTCCAGATGTGTTCGGACCAGAGTTTTATAAAGTGGAAGGATTATAGTCTTATCTCTGGAATACATCCCTTTCTTTATGCATGCTAATATTCTGCCGGCTTTGGCAGCTGCCGCTTGACATTGCATGCTATTGCTTAGTCTATCCTCTACCAAGACTCCCAGATCTTTCTCCATTTTTGATTCCCCCAAAGCTTCCCCCCCCTAATGTGTATTGTGCTTTTATGTTTTTAGTCCCTAAATGCAAAACCTTACACTTCTCCACATTAAACCTCATTTGCCATGTCGTTGCCCACTCTGTTATTTTGTCCAGGTCATTCTGTAGGATATCTGCTTCATGCTGTGCAGTTATTGCCCTGCCCAATTTTGTGTCATCTGCAAAAACTGATATCGAACTACTGATCCCGACCTCAATGCTGTTTATGAATAAATTGAACAAGGTTGGTCCCAGGACTGAGCCCTGGGGCACCCCGCTTACTACCTCAGACTAGTCTGAGTATGCGCTGTTTATTACTACCCTTTGGACACGCCCTTTTAGCCAGTTCCGTATCCAAGAGCAAACCCTGCTGTTGATACCTGCAGACCTTATTTTATAAATTAAGCGCTTGTGGGGAACTGTATCAAACACCTTAGCGAAATCCAGGTACACCACATCCACTGGTCTGCCCCTATCTAGCTCACAGTTCACCTCCTCGTAGAATGTTAAGAGATTGGTTTGACAAGAACGCCCATTTGTATCCCGTGCTGATTACTGCTGATGATGTTGTTGTCTTTAGCAAACTCTACGATATAGTCCCTTATCATCCCCTCCAGAAGTTTACATACTACTGATGTCAGACTCACCGGCCTATAATTTCCCAGGATATGCCACTGCCCCTTTTTGAATATCGGAATCACGTTAGCCTTCCTCCAATCCCCTGGTACATCTCCTGTCCTAATACTGTCAGCAAAGATCAGGAACAGTGGTCTGGATATAATCTTACTGAGTTCCTTGAGTACTCTCGGGTGTACGCCATCCGGGCCTGGTGATTTGTTTGTGTTAAGTTTATCCAGCCTTTCCCTAATTTCACCCTCTGTTAGCCATAGCGGCAAGTCCTGTGTATTACTACTAACCATACAGTCATGGTCAGTATACCCCTCCTTTTCCTGTGTAAAGACTGACGAGAAAAAAGCATTCAGCACAGTTTCTTTTTCAGTGTCCTCTGTAACCATCCTCCCAGCATTGTTAATTATGTGTGCAATATGCTCTGCCCTAGTTTTTTTGCTGTTGATATATTTAAAGAATTTCTTTGGGTTTTTTTTTACTATCCTCCGCTATTTGTCTCTCAAAGTTGATTTTAGCCATCTTGATTTCGTATTTACTTTTCTTATTTGCCTCCTTGTATTGCTGGAAAGCCGATACTGTGCCCTCTGCTTTATATTTCTTGAAGGCCATTTTTTTCCCCCTAATAAGTTTTTTAACGTTACGGTTTAGCCAGCCAGGTTTGGCTTTGTCTCTTCTAAATTTATTTCCCATAGGAATGCACTGCAAGATGCATTTGTTTAATATATTCCTAAAGCATTTTTCCTCTGTGGTCAGTGATCCCAGGGTTTGGTCCCAGTTTACCCTTTCCATCAATGAGCACAATTTTGGAAAGTTTGCCCTTCTGAAGTTTAGGGTTCTTATGTTCCCCACTTGCCTTGTTATATTGTTATTTACGCTAAATGTGATCATCCTGTGATCGCTAGAGCCCAGGTAGTCCTGGACTCCTACCTCTGAGATTAGGTCTGGGTCATTAGTGATCAATAGGTCCAGGACTGCATTTTCTCTAGTAGGAGAATCCACCAATTGTGACATGTAGTTGTCCTGTAATTTGTGAATATTTGATTGAAGAACGTGGTACAATTCCCCTGGCTATCTATGAGAGTGTAATAAAAAAGAGAAAAAAGGGGAGGGAAGGGGATAAGGGAATGGCAGGACTTTAAATGAGACTCGTGCAATTGAATCTCCATCCTTATATGCGTGTGCATCAATGGGAACACATAGTGTTCAAAAGGGTTGGGACTTTAGATGAGGTGTGCCCAGTGTATAAATAATAGTAATAATGGTACAGAAACCTGTGCTGGTAAGCATAAAAAAGTAAATAAATTGGCATAATGCATTTATTAACAAATTAATAAATTGTATAATAAAACAATACATATTAATCAAAGTGTTGAAAAAATACATAAAATATTAATTTATAAAATAACATGATTATTATATGTGTATATTGATGTGAATAATTTTCAGAAACAGATGATGGAAAGTGTGGTAGAGCTTGTAGTTATAGATTGCCTTCTAATTGGACCACATACAAGACTTTAGTAATGAAAAATGGTATAATTAGTAGGGATGATCGAACTTTTGAAAAGTTCGGTTCGACCAGAACACCCGAACTTCACGAAAGTTCGGTTCGGATTTCAGAACCCCATTGAAATCAATGGGACCCGAACTTCTGTAATCAAAAAACACAATTTTTAAGCCCTAAAACCCAATAAATGCCCCTAAAAAGTGCCTAGGGTTCTGGGTCATGCCCCAGGGACTATTAATCACACAAAAAAAAGTTCTTAAAAATTGTCGTTTTTGATAGATAGCCAATTATTGAAAAAATTTAAAAAAAAAAAAAAAAGAGATTTCTTTGGATTTAGTGTCTGGGGGGTCTAAAAGTTGTACCTGTGAAGTTTCAGCTCTGTAGCATGTCCAGAACCAGAATTACAGCATACCAAACCTTCAAAAATGACTTTTTTGCTTAACCGCACCTTTCTTTTGCTCCTAATCAACGGCTCAGCCAATGTGTATGATGGGGACATAATGCAGTGCACTGGGAACAAGATTAGAGGTTTTTTTGGAAAAAGGTGCTGTCTCTTTAAATGTGCATATAATTAACGGGTGTATTTCCACAATGGGGCTTTTATTACCAAATGTTTCAAGAAGTCCAAAGATGTATGTAATTGCACTTTATTTCATGTAAAATGGTGTTTGGTGCACTTTAACTTGAAATCTCACAAGAAACAGACATATATGCACGGATACATTGAGGGTTAGGGGTAGGGGCCACAATGTAGTGCACAGTGAACAAGATTAGAGATGTTTTGGATGAATACTGTTGTCTCTTGACTTTGAATAGAAGTAAAGGATGCTTAAAAATTGGGCATTTGGTGGTGCGGACGATGCCTTGACACCATATCCCTATGAAAGTGCTGGTAATGAAAGCAATAATTGCCTTTGTAAGGAAAAAAATTACAATGATATGCATCTGTGTGACAGGTGCGCAAAAATTGTTGTTTGGGTGTTGGCGGAGCCATACCACTGTAAGCCCAAAGAGATGGTGTTGAAGAAGGCGTAAAAATTATGAAGGTGTGCACATGTGGAACAGGTGCGCAAACATGGTAGTTTTGGTGTTGGCGGAGCCTCCCCACCTTAACCCCAAAGAGCTGGTGTTGAAGGAGGCCCAAAAATTGTAAAGGTGTGCCCCTGTGGAACAGGTGCGCAAACATTGTAGTTTTTGTTTTAGCATAGCCTCCCCACCTTAACCCCAAAGAGCTGGCGTTGAAGGAGGCCCAAAAATTGTAAAGGTGTGCACCTGTGGAACAGGTGCGCAAACATTGTAGTTTTTGTTTTAGCATAGCCTCCCCACCCTAACCCCCAAAGAGCTGGTGTTGAAGGAGGCCCAAAAATTGTAAAGGTGTGCACCTGTGGAACAGGTGCGCAAACATTGTCGTTTTTGTTTTAGCATAGCCTCCCCACCTTAACCCCAAAGAGCTGGTGTTGAAGGAGGCCCAAAAATTGTAAAGGTGTGCACCTGTGGAACAGGTTCGCAAACATGGTAGTTTTTGTTTAGCATAGCCTCCCCACCTTAACCCCAAAGAGCTGGTGTTGAAGGAGGCCCAAAAATTGTAAAGGTGTGCACCTGTGGAACAGGTGCGCAAACATTGTCGTTTTTGTTTTAGCATAGCCTCCCCACCTTAACCCCAAAGAGCTGGTGTTGAAGGAGGCCCAAAAATTGTAAAGGTGTGCACCTGTGGAACAGGTTCGCAAACATGGTAGTTTTTGTTTAGCATAGCCTCCCCACCTTAACCCCAAAGAGCTGGTGTTGAAGGAGGCCCAAAAATTGTAAAGGTGTGCACCTGTGGAACAGGTGCGCAAACATTGTCGTTTTTGTTTTAGCATAGCCTCCCCACCTTAACCCCAAAGAGCTGGTGTTGAAGGAGGCCCAAAAATTGTAAAGGTGTGCACCTGTGGAACAGGTTCGCAAACATGGTAGTTTTTTTTTAGCATAGCCTCCCCACCTTAACCCCAAAGAGCTGGTGTTGAAGGAGGCCCAAAAATTGTAAAGGTGTGCACCTGTGGAACAGGTGCGCAAACATTGTCGTTTTTGTTTTAGCATAGCCTCCCCACCTTAACCCCAAAGAGCTGGTGTTGAAGGAGGCCCAAAAATTGTAAAGGTGTGCACCTGTGGAACAGGTTCGCAAACATGGTAGTTTTTGTTTAGCATAGCCTCCCCACCTTAACCCCAAAGAGCTGGTGTTGAAGGAGGCCCAAAAATTGTAAAGGTGTGCACCTGTGGAACAGGTGCGCAAACATTGTCGTTTTTGTTTTAGCATAGCCTCCCCACCTTAACCCCAAAGAGCTGGCGTTGAAGGAGGCCCAAAAATTGTAAAGGTGTGCACCTGTGGAACAGGTGCGCAAACATTGTCGTTTTTGTTTTAGCATAGCCTCCCCACCTTAACCCCAAAGAGCTGGTGTTGAAGGAGGCCCAAAAATTGTAAAGGTGTGCACCTGTGGAACAGGTGCGCAAACATTGTCGTTTTTGTTTTAGCATAGCCTCCCCACCTTAACCCCAAAGAGCTGGTGTTGAAGGAGGCCCAAAAATTGTAAAGGTGTGCACCTGTGGAACAGGTGCGCAAACATTGTCGTTTTTGTTTTAGCATAGCCTCCCCACCTTAACCCCAAAGAGCTGGTGTTGAAGGAGGCCCAAAAATTGTAAAGGTGTGCACCTGTGGAACAGGTGCGCAAACATTGTCGTTTTTGTTTTAGCATAGCCTCCCCACCTTAACCCCAAAGAGCTGGTGTTGAAGGAGGCCCAAAAATTGTAAAGGTGTGCACCTGTGGAACAGGTGCGCAAACATTGTCGTTTTTGTCATAACCAAAATGAGGTTCTGTGAACGTAAAGAGAATGAGAGGAGGGTTTGAGGGTGGCACCATGGTCCAGGCTTAAACTGAGGCTCAACTGCCACATCACAACGATAGCCTAGTCTACAAGGTCTGCATCAGGTGCATCAAAGCTTGATATCCACGACTGATTCATCTTAATGAATGTCAAACGGTCGACTGAGTCGGTGGAGAGTCTAGTTCGATGGTCTGTGACGAATCCTCCTGCTGCGCTGAATGCCCGTTCCGATAGGACACTGGAAGCAGGGCAGGCCAACAACTCCATGGCATACTGGGCCAGTTCTGGCCAGTGGTCTAATCTTAAGACCCAGTATGCCAGTGGATCGGATTCGTCACATGAAAAGCCCTCTGTGTCACTTTGTGCCCTCACGTAATCGTCCACCATGTGATGCAGACGCTGTCGATGCGATGTGGCAGCTGAGAGGCCTGGGCGGTGAGGACTAAAAAAAGACCGAAAGGCATCCGTCAACCGCACGCCTTCTCCAACGCTCCTCTCGTGACCACCAGTAGAATCCATGGTAGGTTGTCCCCGCCCCTGCACCCTACGGGAGTCGGGGAACATGTTCACCAGATTCCTCTTGAGACTGTCCTCAAGGGATTTGATCCTGTGGACTCTATGGGTGGATGGGAAAAGCTCCGAGACTTTACACTTGTACCGGGGGTCAAGTAGGGTGGCCAACCAATAGTGGTTAGTCTCTTTAATGGCCTTGATTCTGGGGTCCTTTCGCAGGCTCTGGAGCATGATGTTTCCCATGCGTCGCAAATTAGCGAAGGCCTGAGAAGCTGACTCCTCGGGGTCACTCATAACGACATTATCTTCAACGGGCTCCTCCTCCTCCCAGCCACGTACTACTCCAAAGTGTCCCGAGGGAGTCAAACTAGGCCTTGCAGATTGCCGCATGTCTTCCTCCTCCTCCTCCTCAAACCCTGCAAAAGTTCCCGCAGAATCGTCCTCCTCCTCCTCTTCCACCCCTGGATCCTGCTCGGGCCTCTGGGAGCTAGGCATAATGGGGTCAGGATTCTCAGGATAAAGGGGGCCTTGAGAGGCAAGGAAGTCCTCCTCTTCCTCCTGCTGCTCTGCCTCCAGTGCCCTGTCCATAATGCCACGCAGAGTGTGCTCCAACAAAAACAGTACCGGTAGGGTGTCACTGATGCATGCGCTGTCCCAGCTGACCATCCTTGTGGCCTCCTCAAATGGCGAGAGGACAGCGCATGCATCCTTAATCAAAAGCCACTGCCGTGGTGAAAAGAAGCCCAGGCGCGCAGAGCCAGTGCTGGTGCCGTACTCGCATAGGTATTCATTGAGGGCCCTCTGCTGCGTGTACAGGCGCTGCAGCATAGCCAAGGTGGAGTTCCAGCGGGTGGGCATGTCACAGATGAGGCGGTGTACCGGCAGGTGAAACTCGCGCTGCACTTCGGCCAAACGTGCAGTGGCACTGTACGACCGCCTGAAGTGACTGCACACCCTTCTTGCCATCCTTAGCACATCCTGCATTCCCGGGTACGAGTTCAAAAACCGCTGTACCACGAGATTCAGGACATGCGCCAGGCATGGCACATGGGTTAACTTTCCCTGACGAAGGGCGGCCAGGAGGTTTGACCCATTATCAGTAACCACCATCCCTGGCTGCAGCTGGCGTGGTGTCAACCACCTCTGGGCCTGTGCCTGCAGAGCCCCAAGAATCTGAGGGGCAGTGTGCTGCCTGTCCCCTAGACACACAAGCTGCAGCACTGCGTGACACCTTTTGGCCTGAGACATAGAATAGCCCTTTGAACGTTTACGTGGTATCTCATCATATTCAAAGGACCATTCTGCAGAGGAGGGCATGGAGGAGGTAGAGGAGGAGGAGCAGGAGGGGGTAGAAGTGATCGATCTACCCGGATCAGCGACACCACCAGCTGTTTGCAGACGTGGGGGCAACACTGGCTGCAGCACCGAGCCCTGGCTACAATCCCTTCCACTGGCAAGCAGTGTCACCCAGTGAGCAGTGACAGAAATGTACCGTCCCTGCCCATGTTTGCTTGACCAAGTGTCAGCCGTCAAGTGTATCTTACGGCTGACTGACTTGGCCAGGGATGACACTACATTGCCTTCCACATGTTGGTATAGGGATGGCAGGGCCTTACGGGAAAAGTAATGCCGACTTGGCACCTGCCACTGTGGAACTGCACATTTTGCGAAGTCACGGAAGGGAGCAGACTCTACCAGGTTAAATGGTAATAGTTGCAGAGCCAGTAGTTTAGCCAAACTACTGTTTAGACGCTGGGCATGTGGGTGGCGGGGAGTATACATTTTTTTTCGTTCCAGCATGTGTGGAATCGAAATTTGGCGTCTAGATGTTACAGCTGGTGGTGTGCTGGAGGTAGATGCGACACTGCCTGCTATATCATCATCCCTGCCAGTGGAGGCTGCCAACAGGTGACGAGTGACTATAGCAGGGCCAGGAACAGACTGATGTGCAGGTGGAGCAGGTGGAGCAGATGGAGCATGAGGAGGAGGGCGAGGAGAACTAGGAGGCCGACTGACCAATCTTTGGCCCTTTTGTGGGTTCTTTAAATGCTCCTGCCAACGGGCCGAGTGGTGGGTTGTCAAATGCCTGTTTAGGCAGCTTGTACCCAGGTGGTTGACATTTTTGCCACGTTTTATACCCTTCTTACAAATCTTGCAGATCGCAACTGTTTTATCTGCATGGGATGTCTCAAAAAAGGCCCAGCAAGATGAGGTGTGTATAGTGGCCCGGGAGACAACAGGTGCGGCCTTAGATGGAGTAGGCCGTCTGCTCTCCCCTCTTGCTTGCTCTGCCTCCTCCTCAACCTCAGACCCAACATCTGACTCCATCAAAGACTGAGCATCAGGCCTGGCCTGGGAGACAACAGGTGCGGCCTTAGATGGAGTAGGCCGTCTGCTCTCCCCTCTTGTTTGCTCTGCCTCCTCCTCAACCTCAGACCCAACATCTGATTCTATCAAAGACTGAGCATCAGGCCTGGCCTGGGAGACAACAGGTGCGGCCTTAGATGGAGCGGGCCGTCTGCTCTCCCCTCTTGTTTGCTCTGCCTCCTCCTCAAACTCAGACCCAACATCAGACTCCATAAAGGACTGAGCATCAGGCTGGAGTAGATGGCCGACACTGTGGTCAAACAGCTCAGCTGACTCCTCTGCCATGTCTGAAATTGGGTCTAAGGGAGGACATGAGGTGGACATGGACTCATCTGTATTTGTTCTGACAACTGCAGAAGACTGACCACTTTTCTCTGCCTGGGTCACTGTAGTTGCAGATGATGCCGATGATGAGGGTTTGTTCATATAGTCCACCACCTCCTGTACATACTGTGGACGTATAGCTTGGCCACTGCCGGAGAACAATCCAAATGGTGGCCTGGCTGAGGACTGACCACCACGTCCACCCCTGCCTCTAGACACCCTAGAAGCTGTGCCCCTTTCCGCAGCAGGGCCACGTATGCCTTTTCTTGGTCTACCAGGCATATTTCTCAATGATGCGTTGGCAACTGTGTGCGGTGAAAAACGCACACTGCTATGCGACCCACAGTTGTCGCTGGATACAGCACAGCAGTTGCGGTTCACGCACAGTAGCAAAGCCTTTTGCACAGTGGACCTAACGCTTTGAACAACAGGCGTTAGGTTGTCACTGATGCGTTGGCAACTGTGTGCGGTGAAAAACGCACACTGCTATGCGACCCACAGTTGTCGCTGGATACAGCACAGCAGTTGCGTGTCACGCACAGTTGCAAAGGCTTTTGTACAGTGCACCTAACGCTTTGAACAACAGGCGTTAAGTTGTCACTGATGCGTTGGCAACTGTGTGCGGTGAAAAACGCACACTGCTATGCGACCCACAGTTGTCGCTGGATACAGCACAGCAGTTGCGGTTCACGCACAGTAGCAAAGCCTTTTGCACAGTGGACCTAACGCTTTGAACAACAGGCGTTAGGTTGTCACTGATGCGTTGGCAACTGTGTGCGGTGAAAAACGCACACTGCTATGCGACCCACAGTTGTCGCTGGATACAGCACAGCAGTTGCGGTTCACGCACAGTAGCAAAGCCTTTTGCACAGTGGACCTAACGCTTTGAACAACAGGCGTTAGGTTGTCACTGATGCGTTGGCAACTGTGTGCGGTGAAAAACGCACACTGCTATGCGACCCACAGTTGTCGCTGGATACAGCACAGCAGTTGCGTGTCACGCACAGTTGCAAAGGCTTTTGTACAGTGCACCTAACGCTTTGAACAACAGGCGTTAAGTTGTCACTGTATTTTGCTGCCTAGCAAGCACGTATACCTGCTGTGATACAGCAGCACTGTGCCACGTGCTCACTAAACAGAACCCTCACACTTTCCCTACAGAAACTAAATTTTCAAATCTAACTAATGTAGTACAAAGTTCCCTAACTACACTAGATATCCCTTTCCACTAAATAGAAAGCTCCATACAGCAGAAGACTGACACTGTCCCTTAAGTTTTTTTTTTTTTTTTTTTTTTTTTTTTTTTTAACTCTAAGAACCAGCACAATCGCTGTATCTAAAGGCCCGTACACACGTACCGATCGTCGGCATACAAACGTCGTTGGACGAAGGATCTGCCGATTGTACGCGTGTTAGTATGGTGCCTCCGACAGATGTCTGCGCACAATCCGCGGACAAAAGTCTTTCGTGCAAACATGAAAATATTTGTATGCCGACACCAGAACGGACGATTGTTCGCCTGTCAGTACACAATTCGGCCGACAGACCGCAGATTTGCAAGACTGGGCATGCTCAGAAAATAGAAAACACAGGGAAAGTTAACCATTACATGACATCACTTCTGCAGTCGGCGGACAAAATTCTTGTGCTGTCCTTGTGCTGTCTTTGCACTTTTCAGCAGACACCGACATCCCGGGGAGAAAAGAGGAACATTTGTAAGCCGACCATCGGTACGTGTGTACGGGGCTTAACTACACTGGCTGTAAGCTAAATACAATTCTGCTATATGGAGCTTTAGAACCACTCGATATGTAGGAAATGTAGTGTAGCAAGCAGGAGTCAGACAGAACTGCTTCAACTCTCTTCAACAGGCTCTGGATAACTGTGCTAGGGGTTAGGCGGGGCCATCTTATATAGTGTGGGGCGTATTCACTCCTGATTGGCCTCTGGTCCCCGTAGTCACTCCAATCACGTTCCTAGGAGACTCCTGCCCCCTCATTGGCTTTTGCAGACGTTTCTGGGCCAATCACGGGCTTTTAAAGCCCAGTTCCTGTTCCAGTGCATTTTGGGCGGTTCTGGTGGCCGAATACCGAACTTTTGCCGCAAAAAGTTCGGTATTCGGCCGAATATCGAACATCCAATGTTCGGGTCGAACCGATGGTCGACCCGAACCGTTCGATCATCCCTAATAATTAGTAGTAATCAGCATGGATTCATGAAAAATCATTCTTGTCAATCCAATCTATTAACCTTCTATGATGAAACCACTGTATGGTCTTGGCCACCGTGCTGCAGCTCAGTTTCAGGGTTTCAGGGTCTTGGCAATCTTCTTATAACCTAGGCCATCTTTATGTAGAGCAACAATTCTCTTTTTCCAGATCCTCAGAGAGTTCTTTGCCATGAGGTGCCATGTTGAACTTCCAGTGACCAGTATGAGAGAGTGAGAGCGATAACACCAAATTTAACACACCTGCTCCCCATTCACACCTGAGACCCTGTAACACTAACGAGTCACATGACACCGGGAAGGGAAAATGGCTAATTGGGCCCTTCACTTAGGGGTGTACTCACTTTTGTTGCTAGCGGATTAAACATTAATGGCTGTGTGTTGAGTTATTTTGAGGGGACAGCAAATTTAACACTGTTATACAAGCTGTACACTCACTACTTTACATTTTAGCAAAGTGTCATTTCTTCAGTGTTGTCACATGAAAAGATATAATAAAGTATTTACAAAAATGTGAGGGGTTTACTTACTTCTGTGAGATACTGTATATATATATATATATATATATATATATAATGCAATAATAATAACACTTTTTATGCAATGAGGGATAGTTTGTCCCTTGCAGTTTTTTCTTTTTTACATTTTCGAATTTCATTATTTAGGTCAGAAAGATATATATATATATATATATATATATATATATATATATATATATATATATATATATATATATATATATATATTTATTTATTTATTTATTTATATATATATATATATATATATATATATATATATATATATATATATATATATATATATATATATATATATCTTTCTGACCTAAATAATGAAATTCGAAAATTTAAAAAAGAAAAAACTGCAAGGGACAAACTATCCCTCATTGAATAAAAAGTGTTATTATTATTGTATTATTATTATTTGGTATTATTTTATAGTTATTTATTATATTATAATTTAGGATTTTGTGTTTCAAACTTTATTATACCCGGGATGTTATAAAGAAGAATGCACAGTAAAAAAAAATCATGTGTAAATAGTTGGTTTAGGCTGCTCATCCTTAAGAATTACTAGCAAAATAATGGTACCGCTTTCAGCACCTAAAATCCGAAATAATCATACCGCCAGGGAGGTTAATAAGCGCTGCACTTTTTCCTTTTGTCTGGTTTGTGGATCTGGTTTATCCTACTGTGCTGTCTGCCCTCTATTATTGACTCAATTTGAGCTATGGTCATTCATCCATTACTCAGATGCTCTTTATGGATTAGCGCGGCTTTGAATCCCCTTTTTTGTTATCTGAGGAATGTGGACACACCCAGCGCCGTGTTGTGTTAGAGATTAATGACGTCTGAACAGTCTATACAGGTGGAGGTGTGTTATGTTGCTAGAAATCCCCCTCTCCCTCCTAGAATCTGGAAGGACATTATATGAGACGTGGCAGAAAACCATCTTTGCTCACTCCTCGTCTTCATAAGATAAGAAGAAGTTGGATGCCCCCCAGGCCGTGTTTCCACATTTTCTCTTCCAGAATCTTCTGTTATTGGACTCTTCACCTTTCTAGAAATACTTTCAGGTCTCATTGACAGGAAGTGCAAACAATCTGATTGGAAGATGTATGGGCAGATCTAACAAGGTGAGACCCCATCAATCATTCTTCTGACTGTTTAACCGCTTTACCACCGGAAGATTTTGCTGTCTTACGTCCAGGCCACTTTTTGCGATTCGGCACTGTGCGGGTTTAACTGACAATTGCGCGGTCGTGCGACGCCGTACCCAAAACAAAATTTACGTCCTTTTTTTCCCACAAACAGAGCTTTCTTTTGGTGGTATTTGATCACCTGTGCGATTTTTACTTTTTGCGCTATAAACAAAAAAAAGCATACATTTTGAAAAAATAATATTTTTCACATTTTTTATATGAAATTCCCCCCAAAAAAATGTAAAAATCAAAATTCTTTTAAATTTTTGGCCAATTTGTTTTCTGCTACCTATGTTTGGTAAAAAAAAAAATCACAATAAGCGTATTTTGATTGGTTTGCGCAAAAGTTATTGCGTTTACTAACTAAGGGAAAGATTTCTGTAATTTTTGGTGTTTTTTTTTTAACTAGTAATGGTGGCGATCTGCGATTTTTTTTGCTGGACTGCGACATTGCGGCGGACAGATCGAACCCTTGACTGATATTTTTGACACTTTTGGGGGTACCAGTGACATTACTACAGTAATCAGTGCTATAAATATGCACTGTTACTGTAAAAATTACACTGGCAGGGAAGGGGTTAATTTTATTGGAGAGGGAGGGGTTAATGTATGCCTGGTGCTTACTAACTTGTGTGGGGGGAGGTGACTGAGTGACACAGGGACAGATCGCACAGCTATGCTGAACCCTGCAATCTGTCACTGTCTGTCACTTAGGAGATCCGCCCGCTTTGTTTACACAGGCGGGCGGATCTCCAAACTAGATTCCCCGACGATCAGGGAAGAGCAGCGGCGATCGCCGCTGCTCCTCCCCTGGCCCGACTCCCGCTGTAAATGAATACAGCTGGAGCGAGCCTCCGGCGGCGCGCGAGCGCCGCCCACAAGGGGAGGAGTCCAGCGACGTAGGTCAACGTCGCTGGATGATAACTAACCACTTTGCCGCAGTAGAGCTCGAGTGAGCGGTCAGCAAGTGATTAAAACAAAGTGGAGTTCCATATTCTGAGAGAGGGCAGGAAATGGGAACTCCGCTCACTGCTCACAGCACTCTAATTCCAAATAGACCCATCATTTTGTGTGTGTTGGTAGGGTGTTATAGAATCTAAACCCTTTGGAGGTACCATGCCCGAAGAAATGCATTAAAAGGTATAGGAAGTGTATGGGACTTTATATGTACCTCCTTATACTGCATATTCAGTGAGCAGGTGGTTAAATTTCCTCCCATTGGACCCATAATAATGTAGGGGGGTTCCTGAGGGTAGGAAAAAATCTGAATCCTCAGACCAATGGGAACCACCTTATTATCTATATATGATTGGAAAAAGTGGCTGTGCCTGTAAAACCTGGATTTATGTTCAAGGAATCTCTTTAGATGGGTAAACAATGCTGAAACCTCATTGGCTTTAACATTTTCCCCTGGGATGTTCATTTTTAGCATTTGATCGACCCAAGCATTACCACTGTAATCCGCCATGTTTTAGATAATATCAAAGGCACTTCACAGTAATCCTGGAAAGCAATAATGGCAAATAGGATCAAGAAACAAGAAGGTTGTTGTAAGTTAATTATAAATGATACATTTAAATAGCACCCTCACCCCACAAATAGGTGTATTGAAACACCATTGACAGTCAAACATAATTTTGTGTGTGGGGGTAGGTTGTTATGGAATCTAAACCCTTTGGAGGTACCATCCCCGACGTAATGCATACAAAGGTACAGGAAGTGTAGGGGACTTTATATGTACCTCCTTTGGTACAATACAGATAGAAACAAGCTATTGATATGTATCCAGGAGCAGATTACGATTACCTGACAATACAGGTTTGTCCTTCATTTCTTCAGACTGTTCCTGTATCCCTCTGGTGTTAGGCTCAGAGTATCTGCATTACAACTCTGAGCCTAGAGAGGGGCATTGTGGGAGCTGTAGTCCTTTGTGCAGCCATTGCTGAACTATTGAACTATTCATGAAAGCAAGCTGGTCAAAAGACTATGTGAATTGCTGAATGTTCAAAGGTCCAGAACAACCCAGTTTCACCTACAGGGAGACCCTCAACCAGAACGCTTCAATCGTACTCTGTTGAACATGTTGGTCACACTACCCCTGGAAAATAAACAACATCAGGGTAGTTACATTGCTGCAGTAGTTCCCGCGTACAACAGCACGGTGAACAACTCTACTGGATACTCCCCTTACAGGTTGATGTTTGAGAGAGAGGCCCGTTTGCCTATAGACTTAGCTTTTGGGACATCTCTCAATCACACTTCTCTAGCCTCTTACAGTGGGTATGTTGACAGACTTCGAAGAAATTTGAAAACAGCCTATGAGAAAGCCAAGGGAGCATCAGATGCCAGAGAACAAAGAGACCAGAAGAACTTTGATTTCAAAGTGAGGTTTCAGAACTTTCAACCAGGAGACAGAGTGCTGTTATGAAACTTAGGGGGAACCAGGAAAGCACAAGCTAGCTGATTGATGGCGTTCTCAACCATACATCATCTGCAGACAGCTACCTGGGCTCCTTGTTAATCAAATTCACCTAGAGGGGAAGACTGGTCCAGTCAAGACGTGGCATCGAAACATCTTTTGCCCATATCCGAAGCTATTCGGGTGTCCCAGCCTTCTTGCCTCGATACACCTCGCTCTCCTAATTTGAGATCCAGAATCTGCCAAACACCTCAAGCTACCTCTCAAGAAGAAGAAGTGGAGGAGAGTGATGAAGAAGACCTAACTCTTGACTAGTTATGGGTTCCCTCGTTAGAGGATGCTACCAGAATTCCTCAGTCTTCTTTGGACCATATGGGTGAAGTCCTTTCACTCTAGAGGACAGAACGCTAGCCTCTCGAGATAAAGGAGTCCATACCAACCCCACCGAGAGGAATTGGAGGGGTTAAACCAGAACAAGCTGACATTCCTGATGTACAAGGTTTCAGAGAAGTCCCAGATCCTCCAATCTATGACACAGGAAGGAACGCTGCCACTGAGAGTTTGGAAGAACCACAGCCTGGGTGTAGCCATTGGGGATTGACTTATGAACCTGAAGCCTCAGACAATGTGTACTCCAGACTCTGACAGGAAATCCATCCGCCTAAGAGACTAACATACAAAACTCTTGGAGAAAGCTCTGATGAACTCATTCCTACTGCTCAATGCGCTAGCTTTTTCTACCGAACCTTTGCTGGAGGATGACCCTGAACCACCCTCTGATACTACTAGGTGGGCCACTAACCTCTTACTGGCCTGTTACCAAATGATTTACATTTGTCTGATGATCTGTACAGTTTGCTGTTAGAGAACCCATCAGTCAGCTGCTTGCTACTGTGGGTTATGGTCAGCAAATTTACCATTTGTAAATATTTTGTATGCTAGTTAATTAATATTTTGTTGGGATTATTTCCTGCTTTTGGGGACCAAAGACTTTCAAGTGGGGGTAGGATGTAGCCAGGAGCGGACTACAATTACCTGACATTGCAGACTTGTTCTTTCATTATTCAGACTGTTCCTGTATCACTCTAGTGTTGGGCTCAGAGTATCTGCATTACAATTCTGAGCCTAGAGAGGAGCATTGTGGGAGCTATAGTCCTTTGTGCAGCCATTGCTGAACTGTTGAAGAATTAATGAACTACACCCCCAGCAGGCCATACTCTCCCGGGGGGAAATTATAGGAGAGGCTTTAAAAGGATCTGGTGACCAGGCCCAAGCTCTCTTTCTTCCAGGGGTCCATCAAGTGAACATCGATCCCCCGCTCTGCCTTGAGGATTGCGGCCCACCACGCCACCCACTGTTGCCAGGGTTCTAGCCCAGCTAGGATGGACTTGCTCCACTACGTCAGGGGAACTCCCAGCAATCTCACTGACAGCAGAGGTACCAGACAGACTCCATATCTAGCCGACCAAGTATCTGCCTCGACCTGATCCTCAGATGGAGAGCCAATTTGTATTGCTTGCAGTATAATCGCTGTGTCATCAGGATTAGTGAGGGGGCGGATGCCCAAAGTCCTATTACCAGCCACTAGCACTCCACTTTGAACACTATATACAGATACTACAGAATTAGATTGTCAAGAGGATCGGTCATTAGCCATATCAAGTATCCTTGCACTGATTGCTGATCACTTTTGCCATACTTAAGGATACTTCACTTCTCTGAGCTCCAACTGCTGGTGAAGATAATTGCAAGGCCTTGCATTCAGAATACTATCCTTTCACTCTTAAAGGAGACACATCACTTGTACTTATAATACTCAGTCTCTCATTAGGATCAGAAGTATTATAGGCCGGCCTGAGGTTCTCCTTTTATTATTAGTGGTGATATTAACAATATCTAATGATCCTTTGATAATCCATTCATTTAATATTTGTTACTGTCTGCTATTTTGTATACTTTTGTCACTCTCCTCTGTTTGCTATTTTCCTTTAGCTGCTCTGAGACTTGATTGTTGTTTCGTGACTTGGTTGACTTGACACTCTTATTTGGCCTCTTTTTCTGACTAAGTATAAACCAAGAAGGCTGAATACTATTTGCATTGTGTCAGTGTCTTATTTAAAGGTATACACAACATGTCTCAACCTAGAGTGTCAGAAGGGCTGGAAAGCTGACAGGGTCAAGGCTGCACAGAGGAACATCCAATACTAAGAGGCCTTTGCGGGGGTAGCGCTACATATATATAAAATTATAACTTTTTTAGAAAAAATTACAAGTACTAAAAAGGGGTAAAAACATCTCCTTAAGTTAGCCATCCATAGTAATTCGTTTTCTGGCTTAAGGATCTGTTTATCGGGCCAGCGCGTTTTGCGGGCAATCCTGCTTCATCAGGGCCTCGGATCTTGTTATAGAGTACTGTAATAATATACATAAACAAAAGTCAACAGTCATTAAACAATATAGTAAATGAACATCACTTTAACATATATGCTTTCATATCAATTTGTCAGGAACCATAAACCAGGAGGAGGCAGAAAATGCAGTTAAAATCACACCTTTAATGAAATAGCAAAAATAACATAGTTCAGGAATGTAGACAAAAACAGAAGCCAGGGTTTAGATGCCAGAGTGGGTAATCAGATGAGCTAGGATCAGGAAGCCAGGAGTCAGCGAAGTGAGGAGCAAAATTATTATACAGGATTTATATAGCGCCAACAGTTTGCGCAGCACTTTACAATGTGAGGGAAGACAATACAGTTACAATACAGTTCAAAACAGGAGGAACTAGAGGGCCCTGCTCGTTAGAGCTTACAATCTAGAAGGAAGGGCCAAGTGAAACAAAAGGCAATAACTGTGGGGGATGGGTTGATGGAGAAAATGGAGGTGCGTTTGTTAGGTGTTGGTAGGATAGGCTTCTCTGAAAAGGAGAGTTTTCAGAGATCGCCTAAAAGCTAATAGAGTAGGAGATAATCGGACAGGTAAGGGTAAGGAGTTCCATAGGATTGGAGAGGCTCTGGAAAAGTCCTGGAGGCGAGCATGGGAGGAGGTGACGAGGGGGCTAGAAAGCAGGAGGTTTTTAGAGGAACGAAGAGAGCGATTAGGTTGGTATTTTGAGACGAGGCTGGTGATGTAGCTAGGGGCTGTACATTACTA
The DNA here is from genome assembly GCF_965119305.1 of Pelophylax lessonae. Classification (NCBI taxonomy): domain Eukaryota; kingdom Metazoa; phylum Chordata; class Amphibia; order Anura; family Ranidae; genus Pelophylax; species Pelophylax lessonae. The sequence goes on from NC_138771.1 coordinate 667,284,524, forward strand.
CAAGATGTTGTAAGTATTTTGAATTTAATTTGTTTTATGAGTGGAAGCCAGTGGAGGGCTTGACAGAGAGGAGCAGCGGACATTGAGCGATTGGTAAGGTGGACGAGTCTGGCGGCAGCATTCATGATGGATTGAAGGGGGGATAACCTGTGTAGAGGTATGCTAACAAGAAGGGAATTGCAGTAGTCGAGGCATGAGATGACCAGGGAGTGAACTAGGAGTTTTGTTGTGTCTTTGGTTAGAAAGGGGCATATTTTGGAGATGTTGCGGAGGCTGAGGCGGCAAGATTTGGACAGCGATTGGATGTGGGGTTTGAAGGAGAGTTCAGAGTCCAGGACAACACCTAAGACCTTGGCATGCAGGGATGGGCTGATAGTAATGGCATCGATATTGATGGAGAAATCAGGGGAAGGGGCACATAGTGGAGGAAAAATTATAAACTCGGTTTAGGATGGATTGAGTTTGAGGAAGTGGTGAGACATCCAGACCGATATATCTGATAGTAAATTAGTGATACGTGAGGAGACTGAGGGAGAGAGCTGAGGGGTGGATAGATAGATTTGGGTATCATCAGCGTAGAGATGGTATTGGAAGCCATAGGAGGCTATCAACTGACCCAGAGAGGAGGTGTAGATTGAAAATAGGAGGGGTCCAAGAACAGAGCCTTGGGGGACCCCAACAGAGAAGGGAAGAGGAGAGGACAAAGTAGAGTTGTACATAACGCTAAAGGTGCAGTTGGATAAGTAGGAAGATAACCAGTGAAGAGTACAGTCACGGAGACCAAAGGCATGGAGTTTTTTGAGGAGGAGGGGGTGTTCAACCGTATCAAAGGCAGCAGAAAGGTCCAGAAGTAAGAGTACAGAATAGTGTCCATTGGTTTTGGCCGTTAGTAGATCGTTTGTCAGTTTTAGGAGAGCAGTTTCAGTGGAGTGTTGAGGCCAAAATCCAGACTGAAGGGGATCAAGGAGGCTATTCTTGGCAAGGTGGTCGCACAGTCGGTTGTAGACTAGACGTTCGAGGAGTTTGGATGAAAGGGGGAGCAAGGAAATAGGGCGTAGGTTGTTCAGAACGGTTGGGTCCAGTGAGGGCTTTTTAAGTATGGGGCTGACTAGTGCATGTTTTTGAGAGTTGGGGAAGATGCCAGAAGAGAGAGAGAGAGAGATTGAAGATGTGGGTTAGAGAGCGTAGAATAGGGCCAGAAGGTGAATGTAGCAAAATCAGGAAGAGGTAAGGGAGAGAAGTCAGCCAGGCCAAGTCGTACACAGGAACACAAGCAGGAACACACTGGAGGCATTTACCACACAAGGGCAAGGAGAAAATAAGCTAAGCTGTCTAAATAGCCAAAAAGGGCTGGCTGTAGGCTGGACAAATGAGGCCGGTTAATCACTGTGGAAACAACAAGTGTCTGGTAATTAATGGCTAGCTGTGTAGCTCTGAGCACTGAAAGAAAAGAGCTGCCCGTAAGTTGCAGAAGTCAGCCCTGATAGTATCTCCCTCCTCAATGACCCCTCCCTGTAGGGGGGGGGGGGCATGCTTGAGGGAAAAATGTCTATGGAAAGCACAAAGAAGGGCAGGTACGTCCGAAAATGAGACCCATGAACGTTCCTCTGGACCGTAACCAGTAAAAAGGTATTCAATGCATCCACAAAAGCTATGGGAGTCAATTATAGAGTTTATCTCATATTCCTCATGGGTGTCAACCTGAACTGGATGAGAGGGTGATACCAAGGTGGTATAGAGGTTGCACACCAAAGGGAAACCTGGAATACATTGGAAATATGCATGTTGGAAGTAAGATCTAATGCACAGGCCACTGGGTTACCCTTACGGAATATGCAATAAGGCCCAGTTTACCAAGGCAGCAGTTTTAGTGAGGGAACACAGAGTTGGAAGTTACAGGAAGACAGCCAGAAGCCCTATCCAACTTGGTAGGAGGGCTCAGGTACACATCAGTGGTCAGCATGGAATCTGTACCTCTCTCTGGAGCATTGAGCCAAGTGAAACGGAGTTTCCGAAGATGTTCCTCTAACACAGGAATTCACTGCAGAACAAATGTGTCATGCAACATGGATGGCTGAAAGCTATAATTCGCCATAAACAGAGATAATCGGAAGTTGACATTGATGGTGCTATTGTGAGCAAACTCCACCCAAGGTAACAGGTCTGACCAGTTGTTATGGTGGTCAGAAATATAGCAACATAGGAACTGCTCCAAGGCTTAGTTGGCTGATTCTGCTGCCCCATTGGACTGCAGTTGATATGCAGAGGAGAAGGAAAGCTGAATTTCCAACTGTGCACAAAAGGCTCACCAAAACCTGAACACAAACTCGCTACCCCTGCCTTTGATGATAATTTTAGGTAACCCATGTAACCAAAAGACGTCCAGAGTGAAAATTGATGCCAGTGCTTTGGACGTTGGCAACTTCTTTAGCGGTATACAATGGGACATTTTTGAAAACCAGTCAGCCACCAAAAAATAACTGTGTTGCCCTGGGAATTGGGTAAATCCACAATAAAATCAATAGACAAGTGAGTTCAAGGCCTCTCCCCACTGGGTATGGGTTGTAGGAGGCTCACTAGAAGGTGCCGGGTGTTTTAATCTGAGCACACACAGGACAAGCGGCTACAAAGACGGTTATATCAGCACGAAGACTAGGACACCAGAATTGTTGAAACATAGACTATACAGTATGAGTTGATTCTTCCTTGGGTGCCCAGCTGCTTTAGGAGAATGGTAGGTCTAGAGCAAAGCAGTGCAGAGATTCTCGGTGACAAAGCAGTGGTCATGAGGTTTTTCAAGAGGAGAATGGATCTAAGAGGCCAGAATTCTCTCACCTAAAGGTATAGTGAGACTAGTGTGAATAATGGTCAAAATGCGGTCCAGAGGTATCACAGGTATAGGAACAGACTCCATTCTTTAAGAGCTAAAATAATGGCTAATAATTCTCTGTCCCCAATCTCGTAATTACATTCTGCAGGAGACAATTTTTTTTTAGAAAAGTAGCCACAGGGATCCATAGAGCTCTCAGAGGTTGGACATTGAAACAGGAGAGTGCCTACTCCAGTCTCAGACGCATCAACTTCAAGAATCTAGGGTAACGTAGGATCAGGATGTACCAGCACAGGAGCTGTAGCAAAAGTGGCCTTGAGGAATTCAAAGGCTTTAATGGAATATGGGGACCAATTCTGTGGGTTGCCATCCTTCCTGTTCATATCAGTCAGGGGTTTGACCAGAGGAGAGAAATTGCAAATACATTTCTGATAATTGGCAAAGCCAAGAAAACGTTGTAGCAGACATAGGTCGAGGCCACTGTAAGACTGCAGATAGTTTCTCTGGGTCCATCAAAAAACCTGGCAGCAGAAATTACATAACCCAAAAAATGTAACCTGTTCACGATGGAACTCGCACTTTTCCAACTTGCAAAACAGGTTGTTCTTTCTCAACCTCTGTAGCACGTGGAAAACTTCTGTGTTCTCTAGGGATTTGGAATGAGGGGGCGTGGCTTGGCACGCAGCGTGGATGGCTGCCAGAGACCGAAGCTCCGGACCCGAAGCGGCTCTATACATGTGCTGCGGCTCCATTCTAGCACCATTTCGCTGAAATATGGGCAAAATAACTAAAGCGAACCCACAGGGCAAGAATTTAAAGAACCTAAAGGCTCCCAACGGGAATATCATCGCGGATATTTTCAAGGCCCAAGCGCCGGCACGGAGGCACACCTCAGGCAACAAAATGGCGCGGAGGCCGTCCATTGATGAAGAAGAGGATATCGACACTGATTCCATTGCGGCTTCTGAGGATACTGTAAGTGATTCATCTTCCAAAGCCAGACAATTGACATTTAATGACATGACGGCAATTGTAGCCGACATTAAAGGCTCCTTTGCTGCAGCCATCACTGATCTAAAAGCGGACATTGTGAGACTGACGGAGCAGATGGCAGGTGTGGAGAGAGCGGGCAAACAGAGAGAAAAGGCGATCAAAAGGCTTGAGGATGTTGCAAGCACTCATTCTGGCCATCTGATTGCAATAAATAGACATCTAGAAGATTTAGATAATCGGGGCAGAAGAAATAACATCAGGGTGCGGGGATTACCTGAATCTGTAGATGGAGGAAATATTTGTTCTGCCCTGACATCCATTTTTAATAACCTACTAGAGCGGCCACCTGAATCCCCTATTGAAATGGATAGGGCTCATAGAGCCCTCAGACAGAAAGCTCCAGACTCTATGCCACCAAGAGATGTGATTTGTTGTCTAATCAGCCACACAATCAAAGAGGAAATACTAGCCAAGTCCAGGCAAATGGAACAAATATTGTTTAATGAGGAACAGATTTTGCTCTTTCAGGACCTTTCCCCAATCACCCTGAAAAACAGCAGAGCGGTGAGACCTGTTCTGGAAGCTCTGAAAGAGAGAAATATCCCATATAAATGGAAATATCCATTCGCAGTGCAAGCTACCTATCAGGGAAAACAGTATAGATTGCGCACTCCTGAGGACTTGACTTCCTTTTGTTCAAATCTCCAGCTGGCACCCATCAGCCTCCCAGACTGGTACAATGAATTTCTACTGCCTTCCTCTCCAGTCAGCCACCATACATATGACAGCTCTCCATCTGCATCTACTGACAGATCCCCATCCATCAAAGGGAAGAAAGCAAAGAACAAAAGTTCACACTTACCTTTCTCCTCTCCTCCTAAAACACCGAGAATGAGAGATCTCAATTAATGATTAGTGCCATAAACAGAATATGTCTGTCGTTTCTTTATGCTGTTGTTCAAGATTTGTTTGCCCTGTTAGTTGTTACGGGCTCAGAGATACCCTCCGGTAATTTGGAGTCAATATTCTCTTTTTGGGTTATACCTTCAATTTCAATGATGAGGTCCTTCTGTTCCTCGCCAGTAGATGGCGAGCTGAGCTCATAAAAGAAGATGTCACATCTACATAATGAGCTGGAAATTAAACCACTTTACCACCGGAGGATTTTGCTGTCTTATGTCTGGGCCACTTTTTGCGATTCGGCGCTGTAGAACTTTAACCGACAATTGCGCGGTCGTGCGACGCCATACCCAAACGAAGTTTTTCCCACAAATAGAGCTTTCTTTTGGTGGTATTTGATCACCTGTGCGATTTTTACTTTTTGCGCTATAAACAAAAAAAGAGCGTAAATTTTGAAATAATAACAATATTTTTCACATTTTTTTTATATGAAATTCCCCCAAAAAAATGTAAAAATCTAAATTTTTTTACATTTTTGGCCAATTTGTTTTCTGCTAAATCACAATAAGTGTATTTTGATTGGTTTGCGCAAAAGTTATTGCGTTTACTAAGGGAAAGATTTCTGTCATTTTTGGTGTTTTTTTATTTAACGAGTAATGGCGGCGATCTGCAATTTTTTTTTGCGGGACTGCGACATTGCGGCGGACAGATCGGACCCTTGACTAACATTTTTGACACATTTGGGGGGACCAGTGACATTTCTGCAGTAATCAGTGCTATATATATATGCACTGTTACTGTAAAAATGACACTGGCAGGGAAGGGGTTAATTTTATTGGAGAGGGAGGGGTTAATGTATGCCACTTTGTCGCAGAAGTGCTCGAGTGAGCAGACGGCAAGTGGTTAAACCAAGCTGACAGATATTATCTCTACTCTACCCCTAGATGTCGCCACTGTTCAACCTTAGTTTATATGTCATTCCTGAAGTTCAAAACAGGAAATCGAGACTTTCGCCTTTTCACGGAAGTTACCCATTTGTTTACATCCTCCTTGTCGATATCCACTGGGTGACATACAGGGATATACAGAGAAGCACTTAGAGTTAAAGCACATTTGTTTTTCACATGATATCTCAGCTCTCTTTTATCTTGAGGACAGGACACAGAGTTGTCACCCTCGGTCCACAGCAAGTATGCATATCTCCGAAGACTACAATCCGATAAGAAATGCTCCATTCCACCTTGATCCTTTCCCACCATGTGGGAATATCTTCGATGTGGTCATTCCGGTTGCCCACCTATTAAAGGTACTGTAACTTATACATATGATCTTGCAGAGCATGCTGTATCGGCTTCCCCTGTTCTCAGGCAATTTAAATGAGCTCATGGACTACCACAAGAGGACACAGTTTTAAATTAGAGGGGCAAAGGTTTAAAAGTAATATGAGGAAGTATTACTTTACTGAGAGAGTAGTGGATGCATGGAATAACCTTCCTGCAGAAGTGGTAGCTGCAAATACAGTGAAGGAGTTTAAGCATGCATGGGATAGGCATAAGGCTATCCTTCATATAAGATAGGGCCAGGGACTATTCATAGGATTCAGATATATTGGGCAGACAAGATGGGCCAAATGGTTCTTATCTGCCGACACATTCTATGTTTCTATGACTTCCTATTCATGTAACAGATGATATCTCACCGTGAACTTTTTTCCTGACAATGATAATCTTCATCATAATTCCTTGACCCATGCTGTTCATGCAGTATCTCAAGATGCTCTTCTCTTCCCCTCTTCTATGTTTGATAACATGAGGTTTTTTGAAGTTGTTTTTTCCTTTTTATGTTACAAGTCGCAGAACTCATACATGTTTTTTAAGTTATTCATTTGATATATGAGCCGTCTTCCTGTGGTCCGAGACATTATCTTGATACACAGGAACTTAGGGTACCTTGGGTGCCGTTCGGTTGCGCTTCTTCCAGTGCTCCCATCAGGCTTTTTCTGTTATTTTTCCTTGGCGGGATAAAAGTGCATGCGTAAAAGCACATCTCTGGGTACGGAATCTTCCAGGTGGCGGGGTTTAGGGATTTTATGTATCCTGTCGATAGTTAATTCAATAGGTGTCAAATCCGGAACCAAGGTAGTAAAAAGGGTAGATGCATGTTGTAAAAGATCGTTCGGTTGAACCGATTCAGGAATGCCGCGCAGCTTGATGTTATTGCGGCGCGAACGATCTTCCAGATCAGCTATTTTGGATTTAATCCATTCTGTATCCTCCCTTTGCTCCTGATAAGCATCAACAAGGTCATTCACTGTTTCAGCACACTCCTGCATACCATGCTCAATATGTGACACCCTGCTGCCCATATGCTTCATTTCACATGTGAATCTGTCCATTATAGTGGTGAGGTTAGCCATGAGAGAAGATTGGAAAGTCATTAACATATTTTTCATTGTAGTGTCCAGGACAGGCTGGCCAGTAGTGGGAAACGCAGCAATGGAAGATTGAAGTGCAGTCATAGAATGCATAGAGGCAAATGAGGTACTCACAGCAGCCTCGGGAGGGTTAGCAGGGTCCAGGTGCATCCTTGACTTCGCAGGGCTGCCCGATACCGGGGTTGCAGGAGAGGAATCCGGCATAGGAGGCAACGATGAAGAGTCCTCAGGCGAGGGGACTGCATCAGGGAGATCCGTGTAGGCCGCAGGGCTCCCGCCGTCAGACCGCGCTGCGGCGCCATCTTGGATCCTCTCAGGGAGAAGCGGCTGAGGAAAGAAGAAGGCCGTGAGCTTTTTCGGGCCCCGCTCATCCTTCCTTTTATGGCTATTCATCTTCCTGCGGTGTTCGGTAAGCTAGTCCTGTATGTACCGAGTGTCCGGAACCGCTGTGCTTCGGGTAGGCTGGGTAATATGTCGGCCGGGTACAGAGAGCTCTCAGCTCAAGCGTCCATCCAGCACGCGCGCAAGCCACGCCCCCCTTTTTTTCTGTTATTTTTCACACACATTTTACTCAGTTTGTTATAGCCTAATTTCTTTGTTGACGCAGAGACTTGTTCTCCGGTCAACCTGACAAGAGGTTTGTCTTTCTTTCTGATTCCTCCTTTCCATTTCCTATTCTATCTCCCTCTCTTTCTCCCTTCCACCCCAGATTTATCTCTTCCCCCCTCATCCCCTCACCTGTGAAACTTCAAAGATGGCTTTCTCTCATTTGGGAAAGAACCCTATGATCATCTCTCATAACGCCAACGGTCTCAATATTCCCGAAAAAAGGAGGAAATTGTTGACCGAATTGAAAAAAAGTAAGGCACAACTTGTGTTTATACAAGAGACACACTTTAAAGGCAATAATACCCCTAAACCTACCGACAGACACTTTCCCACAATATACTCCGCCTCAAACCCACTGGCGAAAACTAAAGGGGTAGCTATTTTACTCAGCAAAAATACGCCCTTCACTATTGACAAAATACACGCTGATCCAGAAGGAAGATTTATCTTTCTAGCCTTCTCTATAAACGGCCGCCCCTTGACATTAGCTAATGTCTACTTTTCAAACAAGGCCCATGTGTTCTATTGTTCAAAGCTCATAGACGAACTTAAAAGCTTTGGAACTGGATGCATCATACTGGGAGGGGACTTCAATGTCCCGCTGGAACCCCTGCGTGACACTTCCTCGGGTAAAACTAGTATAGCGTATAGGAAAATTAAAAATATCAAAGATCTACTGAGGTCTTTAAATTTAGTGAATACGTGGCGAGCATTACACCCCCTGGAAAAAGATTATACTCACTACTCAGCTCCACATAACAAATACGCAAGAATTGACCTATTTATTTCCCAAAGAGACCTACCAGACTTATTAGAACCCAAGATAGGACATATCGCACTGTCTGACCATGCTCCCATCTCAATCACACTTAACACTGATACTTTGTGTAAGCCAACGTTTAACTGGAGACTAAATCCCTCACTATTAATTGACCAGAAAATTAAAGAAGGGATACTAAGGACTATTACAAACTATTTTAAAGAGAACTCCTCACCTGACGTCTCCCCGATCACCGTTTGGGAAGCGCATAAAAGTGTTGTCAGAGGGGAGTTTATTAAATTAGGCTCGAGAAGAAAAAAGAAAAAGAGAAAATAGTGAGTGATCTGTTGTCCAAAATTGCTAGTTTAGAGGCCCAACACAAAATTTCTTTAGCACAATCTCTCATTGAGGAATTGTCGGATGCAAGAAAAGCACTAGCAGACATACTCAACAACAAAACTAAAAGATCTATTTATTTTAATAGAGCAATCTATTACGAACATGGTGACAAAAGTAGTAAATTCCTTGCCAGGGCACTTGAAGACCTTCAAGTTGCCTCCCACATTCCTTATATGAGAGATAAACGAAACAATAGAATTCATGATCCTAGATTCATTGCGGAATCGTTCCACTCCTTTTACGAAAATTTGTATAACCTTCCTCCACAAACTCGCCCAACAAATCTCCAAGGCCCCAGAGAATCACTTATTGCTCAATACATTAAAGAAAGTGGCCTCCCTAGCCTTGCACAATCAGACATTGTCAAATTGGAAAAGGACATATCGTCAGAAGAGGTTCAACAGGCAATCAGTTCTCTGAAATGCGGTAAAAGTCCAGGACCAGATGGTCTAACCTCCCAAAACTACAAAACCTTAGAATCAGTATTAATCACCCCCTTAACGGAAGCATTGAACACTCTCTCTAAACAAGCCAAACCTTCACCCGAATTTTTAACGGCTCACATTGCGGTCATCCCCAAGAAAGATAAAGACCCGACCATTTGCGCTAATTATAGGCCAATCTCACTTCTTAATCTAGATGTCAAACTTTTAGCGAAAATCATGGCAAATAGACTTAGACCTCTGCTGCACCTCATCATAGGGCCAGAACAAGTAGGCTTCATGCCTGGCCATGAACCTAGAGATAATATCATAAAATCTCTCAACTTGATTCATGAGGCACGAAAAAATAGCTTGGAAGGCCTGATTCTATCAACCGATGCTGAAAAGGCCTTTGACAGAGTGGCCTGGGATTATCTCCTGGCCACCTGTCGCCATTTGGGCCTAGGCAACAATATGATGGGGTGGATCGGGGCTCTATATACTGACCCAATAGCCAAGGTTAAAGTTAATAATGTTTTCTCTACACCGCTACATTTGAGAAATGGGACGAGACAAGGTTGCCCCTTATCCCCGATTTTATTCATTCTGGCTCTTGAGCCGTTGATAAGACACGTGAGTGCTGACCCAGCGATTCACGGATTCCATGTGAGAGACAGGGAATTCAAGGTCTCCACCTACGCTGACGACCTTTTATTCTATATCACCCAACCTCACATTTCAATACCAAACCTAAATCTTAAAGCGGTTGTAAACCCAAAGAACAAAACAAAAAAAAAAAAAACCTGCAAGACAAAGGCATAATGAGCTAGTATGCATCACATACTAGCCCATTATGTGTAACTTACCTTAGAACGAAGCCCCGACATGGACCCCCGGACATCGCTGCAGGCGCTGCCATGATCCCTCGCCGTCTCTTCCGGGTTCGGCGGCTCCGGCGCGGTGATTGGCTGGAAGAGACGGCTCCGGCGCGATGATTGGCCGGAGCCGCGATGACGTCACTCCCGCGCATGCGCGCGGGAGTGATTTTCCGGCAAGCTCCCGGCAAATAGATTGAAGGTCCCCCCGGACCTTCAGAGCGCATGCGCCGCTCGCGCGAGCGGCTGCATGCACTGTAAATATCTCCTAAACCATGCCGGTTTAGGAGATATTATTTGTACCTACAGGTAAGCCTTATTATAGGCTTACCTGTAGGTAAAAGTGTAAAAAAGCGGGATACTACCGCTTTAAATTTCGAACATTCAGATTTCTATCCAACTTTAAAATTAACCACTCGAAATCTAAAGCGATGGATATTTCTTTGCCAGATAGCATTAAATCACTGACCCAAAGTAATTGTCCATACAAACGGGAAACCAAGTCATTAAAATATTTAGGAATCCAGCTTACCCCTAAAATTCAGGCGCTTTTTGAGGCAAATTTCATTCCCCTGCTAAATATCATAAGTAAAGATCTTCGAAGTTGGAACTCCAAGAATTTCTCGTGGTTCGGTAGAGCAGCTATCCTAAAAATGGTAATCTTACCTAGATTACTTTACCTCTTTCACGCTCTTCCGATTAAAATTCCGAATAGTTTTTTTCGCAAGTTATTTACTGTTCAACCTCAATTCCTATGGGCACTTAAGAGACCCAGAATCAGTTTGCAGGTTCTACAACGCTCCAAGGCCAGAGGAGATATAGGCCTTCCAGATTTTTCAAGCTTCTCACATTACAAGGGTGGTTGACTGGCATTGTCACTCCCACCAAAAAGACTGGGTAGACCTGGAGAGACGATGTTCAAGGTTCCCCACACACAATTTGATCTGGTCAAATCCTGCTAATTATCCTTCAGAAGTTAGACAACACCCCTTGGTTTCCACTACGCTATCAATTTTTATGGGAGAGAGACCTAAACTGCACCATCTCAGATAAGAATTGGGAGAAAGCGTGTGTTTTCACACACAGGTGTTCTCTTAGCACAAAAATTCAAGAAACTTCATTCAAAATTCTAACGCAGTGGAACCTTACTCCAGTACAATTAAAGGTTTGGTCCCCGCAGAACTCTTATAAATGTTGGAGGTGCCTAAAAGAAAGGGGAACCTTCTTACACTTGTGGGGGTCCTGCACTGATATTCAAATATTTTGGAACAAGGTCATTCACCTTATAAAAATCATTACTGGCACAACTCTCACTCTAGATGCTGCTTGTTGCTTATTACATTTACACAGCTTTTCGTATAAGAGGTATAAGCAATCTCTTTCCAGACATCTGCTTAATGCGGCTAAGGCGGTCCCTCCCTACCCTTATTCAAATCTTCTTCAACTCTTTCCTCCTTTTCTATTTCTTCATTCTGTGGCTATAAGCCAGGTAAACCCCCACATATTGCTGCAGCATATTTCACAGGACATCATTAATAAATTCCTGGAAAACTGCAGGAGCGTTGCAGAGACCAAAGGGCATTTTGAGGTATTTATATTGTCCAGTCTTAGTATTAAATGCAGTTTTCCATTAGTTGCCCTCTTAATTCCCCACCATTATGCCCCTCTCAAATCAAGCTTAGCGAAGACTGTTGCTCCCATGAGGCAGTCAAATAATTCCGTAATCAATGGGATTGGATAAGCATTTTTTACAGTTCACCACTCTTCTTTTTTACAAAAAAAGCCAGCACCGGCAGGAGAATGAATCTGCAACATACTCCTCCATAGCCTTACCCTCCAAGACAGACTGGAGAGATGTGTGAAGCCCAGCTGCATGGGCTCTACTTCACTGGAGGACTCAGACCCAGGAGGTATGGGAGGTGAGGGAGACGTGTGGGAATGCAAAGTGCAGAGCGAAACATACAGGAGACTTCTGCAAAGAAGGTCTCTCTCTCGGAGTCTGGTATCTGCAACATGATACTGGCAAACGAGATCAACTACTCAAGATTCCTAGGTGTATCTCGAACTGCAATCTCATCTTTAATGTTATCAGACAGACCATTGGCAAAAGCAGCCATGAGAGCCTCATTGTTCCAACCAACCTCTGCTGCCAGAGTACAGAATTCAATATCGTAGTCGGCAACAGTTCTCATACTCTGTTTAATGAACATGAGGCTTTTAGCAGCAGAGGTGGAGCGAGATGGAGGACCGACAGTGATGTGTTACTCTATCCAGCTGTGGGTCTGAGATAGTATCGGGCTTACCCATAAACCGGAAGTGACTTTCTCCACATGATGTCACTTCTGGGTGCTGCATATGCGTTCCAAACAGCGTAACGCATATGAAAGGTGGCGAGGGAAGAATAGTAAAGGAGACATGGGCCCCACCTGCAATCCACCTGGTCCAAATATCTCATCACTAGCTACTGGGAAGACACAACCTGGCAAAAGCCAACTATCAATAAAGAGGGATATAAGAATAAATGGGGGATAAATATATAAATAATAATGAAAAATCAAAACATTTGCAACATAAGCTATGAGCAAAATATACACCATGACATATTAGAGTAAGTTTACAAGTAGACCACAACAACAACCAAATACACACCATAGGTTGACATTTATTTCATCACCATAAAAAAAAAAAAAAAATCCCCTCTGTAGTTTCTGAAACATGAAAGCGGAGAGAGAGGGAAAGAAAAGTAGGAAGGAAAGGAGAAATTGGGGGGATGGGGGAACAAAAAGGGGGGATGAAAGAAAGAGGGAAAATAAAATCCATCATTCATAGATAAAAAAGGGGCGAAGCTGATAGCATCATTAAGTCCTGGTAGGCTGGTTGCCCGTTGCTCATAGATCCATTTTGCCTCTATTTGTAGGATCTTTTTGACAAAGTTGCTCCCTCTTGCAGAAGGGTGAACTCTGACCAGTGCTTAAGAATAGGTAATCTGTTTTGTAATTGTGGTATTTGGCAAAATGTCTGGCCACGGGTTTTCTTCTTGATACCACCATGTATATCAGAAACATGGTCTCTGATATGCTTCCAAAGATTACATTTAGTTTTACCTATGTAATAACTAACACATCCATATGTGAGTAGGTATATAATACCAATAGTCGTACAATTAGCAAAATGGTTGGCTTCAAGTAACTCCTCAGTTGGTAGTATCACTAACTTTCTTGGTTTTACGAACAGGCAATACGTGCATGTACCACATTTATAGGTGCCTCGTGGAAGTGATCTACAATGGTCCCTACTACTCTCTCTAGAGAAATGACTAGACACTAGTACATCTCTTAGGGACTGGTTACATCTAAATGTAATGTGAGGTTCAGAATCTACAAAGAGATTGAGTGTCGGGTCGTCTCGTAAGAGGTGCCAATGAGTGTTCATTATGTGTCTCAATTGTCTGTGTTGGTTGTTAAATGTCATATTATGTCTTATATATTCTGTTGTTCAGGGGGAAGGACTTCATTTTCTTTGTTATATTTTTGTCAGGCATTAAATTCTTGACTTTATGGTATGGACTCTGTCCTTTTGTGCATTCAGGGTGGGTATGATGTACTGACATCTATACTATTTATTGTATAATTGGTATGATAGCATATATGTTATGGTGATGGTATGGCATAATGACGAGGGCGGGAACCTCTCGTCAGTCAGGGGCGAACGTCATATGGGATCCTCCCGGATTGGGCCCTGTGCACGGCCGTGGGGATGCGGAGCATCGCCATCTGTCATTGGCTGCATCCACTGTACCAGCCTGTTGCTTGTACCATGTGACCTCTGTAACCAATCACAGCAGGCCACATGGCAGTTGTATACAATGGATGGATTCCTTTCAAGCCATTCATTGTGTACAATTGTGTTGCTAGCTGTGATTGGTCATTGTGATTACATGGTATAGACTGGGCCAATCACGGAAAATTTGTACCATATGATTTGCTCTGACCAATCAAAGCTAATTGCAACTAGTGTTGGGCGCAGGGCCGGATTAAGAGCATCATGGGCTTGGTGCTGAGGATTTTGAAGGGCCTTAAGGGCCGTGCCTTGGCATGCACCCAGAGGAGGAAGGGTGCAGCCATGCATGCCTAATTCCACATGGGATGCTGTCTCTGAAGCCCATAAACACATCCATGCATCGGCAACTGTCCCTCCTTGTCTGGCCTTCGTGCTGTGTGGGGAGGTTCTGAGGGAGCTGCCTGGGGAAGCGAGCATAGAAGCCAGACTTCTGTGTTTACAAGTGACAGAAGAGCGGTAACAGTGAATATGGCCAACCTGGGACCTATATAAAGGTAGGGGCCTGGAGCTGCAGCTCCAATAGCCCCTACGTTAATCTGGCCCTGGTTGGGCGAACAGTTCAGACCGAGCATGAGTTTGGGTCGAAGATTGGCTGTTCAGCCTGTTCGTCCAACAACCCTATTTGTTCACCCCGCCCAACTCCCTGAATTGCACTGCGCACTGCACAGTGTATTTTGAGCCCTGACTGGGCAAAGCTTTGCCCAATCAGGGCGCAGTATAAGCTGCGGGGCCAGGAAGCCAGCCGATGAGTCATCAGCTGTCAATGGGCTTCCCCACTGACAGCTGAATTAAAAAAAATTCCCGGTAAAAAAAAAAAAAAAAAAAAACAGCGTGGGGAATCTGGAAGCCCCCTTTAACATCGTCCCCCTACCTGTTCACCAAAAAAGTGTACAAAAGTAATAAACATAGGAGACAGCTTTTGACAAATCCTTTATTAAAAATAAAAAAATAGTGTACCTTGATGTAAATCCATCATCAATCACGCTGCCTGCTGGACCCGAAGATAGAAAAAATGAGAAACGCTCCGCCCTCCTTTGAGGCCTTCTGCCATATGCCCACTCTGCGCTTTGACATTACCAGGGGCCACCTGGCTACGTCACCTGGTGGCACCACCCCCTTCTGGCATCAGAGGGGCACCTGCCCCAAAGCACCCACCTCCCTTATGTTGAGGACATGTAGCCTGGTATGGTTCAGGAGGGGGCGCTCTTGCTTGTCCCCCCCTTTCCTGACCTGCTAGGCTGCATGCCCAGATAAGGGTCTGGTATGGGTTCTCCAGGTGTTTCCCATGCTGTTTTTTAAAAGATTTTGGGGTAGGCTTCCCCTTCAAACCCAAAGGGCCTAGTATGGACTGAGGGGGGATACCACATCGTTTTTTTCTTTATTTGTTTTACCGCCACTTTTTTTTTTACATTCAGCAGAGGTCAGCGGGAAAACCCATTGACCGCTGATGACTCATCGGTTGTTAAGGACGCCACGGCCAACTTCCTAGCCCCACTCCTTAACAACCAGGTTACACTGCATCCTGATTGCCAAAGCTTTCCCAATCAGGGCGCAGAATGCGCCTGCAAATTCGGGTGTTCAGTAAAAAGCTAAACAGGCAAATGTTCGGCCTGAAGTCATGCTTGGCCCAACCATTTTCCCATCCTAGTCAGAAAGTGTTTTCCTCAGTCATAAAACTGGTTAGTTTGCAAATGCCTTGCTAACAGAAGAGGATATGTGATTGCCTTTCCTGAAAACAGCATTCATATTGTCTGAATTCAGTTTCACTTAAACAAATTCTCTTTATACAGGTGTTGTGTGAAGACCATTATAACCCAATGTCTACTGGATTAACCACTTGCCGACTGCTCACTAGAGCTGTACTGCGGCAAAGTGGCTCTTGTAGATCTGACGACGTAGACCTACATCGGCAGACCCTCCCCCTTCTAGGCGGCGCACGCGCGCCGCCGGAGGCTCGCTCCCGCTGTATTCAGTCAGGGCCGATCGTGTGGAGATGCGCCCACTTGTGTAAACAGAGCGGGCGGATCTCCTAAGTGACAGGCAGGGTCAGATTGCAGGGTTCAGCATAGCTGAACCCTGGATCTGTCCTTGTGTCACACAGTCACTTCCCCCCACACACGTCAGTAAGCACCAGGCATACATTAACCCCTCCCTCTCCAATAAAATATTTATAGCACTGGTTACTGCAGTAATGTCACTGGTACCCCCAAAAGTGTCAAAAATGTCAGTCAGGGGTCCGATCTGTCGCAGTCCCGCAAAAAAATCGCAGATCGCCGCCATTACTCGTTAAAAAAACCCACTAAAAATGACATAAATCTTTCCCTTAGTTAGTAAACGCAATAACTTTCACGCAAACCAATCAAAATACACTTATTGTGATTTTTTTTTACCAAACATATGTAGCAGAAAATAAATTGGCCAAAAATTTAAAAAAATTTTGATTTTTTACATTTTTTTTGGGGGGGGGGGGGGGAATTTCATATAAAAAAAAATGTGAAAAATATTGTTATTTTTTCCAAATTTATGCTTTTTTTTGTTTATAGCGCAAAAAGTAAAAATCGCACAGGTGATCAAATGCCACCAAAAGAAAGCTCTGTTTGTGGGAAAAAAAGGACGTCAATTTCATTTGGGTACGGCATTGGACGACCGCGCAATTTTCAGTTAAGGTCGCACAGCGCCGAATCGCAAAAAGTGGCCCAGACGTAAGACAGCAAAATCCTCCGATGGTAAAGTGGTTAAATGTGTCCTTAAAACTAATTGCCCTATATGCAAACTTTCCTTTCACAGCCGACTCTCAGGGTCCTTTTAGTTTTACCATGTTTACACCTTTGGTTTATATGAAGGTTATTCTGTATATCTCCTTCAGAATTCATTTGATTAATTATAATTTAAAATCCCTGACATATTCATATACTGTACAGTATACTCTGGGCTGAAGGATTGCACACAGATCACACCCATTAAAGTGTACTTTACACCTTTTCCTGACAAAGTGGCCACTAAAAAGTCACAGCAAACGTTGATGGTGCTTAACCTGCTTTTATGATCAATAATGACCTATCTGAGGATCCCACTTGAAAGCATGTTGTATATGACAGACGTCTATCCAATTCTGATCCTCTCTGTTTGGACAGCCAGGGAGCCAATTGTTAACCACATACGGGAACCAAATCCTTCTTATTTATTCCAATAATCGCACTACAAATTAGTTTAATATTGTTTGTGCTCCTTACAGGTGACGTCATTTTGGGTTATCTCCTGATGTCATGGGGACCTTATTCTCCAAATCCTCCCCCTCACAAGGTATGACTGCTGAACTTGACAATCCTTTCCAATGTTTTCCGCCATCTCAAATCTCGAGATTGGAATTAGATGATAAGATGTCTTATGTTCCTGTAGGCATCTGGTCAGTTCAAGAGCTTTCATGAATTCCACAATCACTGTCACAATCAGGAATCTGACTTAAAGACCAGTTGCTATAGCAGTAGCGGGACTTCCACCGACGAGCGGGATAAGTGTGTCACCCTGGTCAATGAAGCGGGCTCACCTGAGGTGTGGGGTCTAAGTACTAACAGATGTTCACCAGAGCTCCTGATGGTGGAGATAGATTTAGCTGCATGTTAGTACCAGGTCACAGTCCTCATGATCACTCCATCAGGAGGTGAGCAAGCCGGGGTCCAGAAGTCCAGAAGTGGATGTAACAGGTAAGGATCAAACAGAAGCATAGTCAGTAAACAAGCCAAAGGTTAGTAACGAGTAGTTGCAGGTTGGGATCAGGCAGAAGCATAGTCAAGCAACAAGCCAAGCGTCAGTAACGAGTTGTAGCAAAGATAGGAACAGCAGCAGGGAAGACAGTGCGAGATATTGTCTGGAGAGGGCACAGTAATCTGGCAAACAGGAAGTGCAGAGACGGCATAAATCAGGAAGTTCATGGGAGGAGCAAAAAAATTCAAGGTTCAACTGAAGTCAAGGCACAAGGCAGGGTTGTCCAATGGAACAGACATGATGCTGTCTAGCATCTCAGGTAGCTTAGCGAGTAGAGTCATTGCCATACACAGCAGAGGTCCCAAGTTCATAGTCCAGGCCCTGACAGTCACATTCCAATGTCTTGTATTGTATTTATCATCACCCCCACCCTCTCTTACATCAAAGTGCACCCCCTTTCCTTGTATTGCTGCTGGGAAGAAATTGGTGGCAGAGCTGGGAAGCAAAAAGTGCAGGGTCTGCAGGACCAAAGGAGGGCTGGAGTTCTACTGCAGCTCCAGGAGAGGTGTGAGGGCCACATAAAATGGACTGGAGGGCCAGATTCGGCCCGTGGGCCTTGTGTTTGACACATGTGCATTAGGAGGTCTATTTATTTAACCACTTTACCACCGGAGGATTTTGCTGTCTTACGTCTGGGCCACTTTTTGCGATTCGGCACTGTGCGAATTTAACTGACAATTGCGCAGCCGTGCGACGCCGTACCCAAACAAAAAAAGAGCGTACATTTTGAAAAAATAACAATATTTTTCACATTTTTTTATATGAAATTCCCCCCCAAAAAAATGTAAAAATCAATTTTTTTTTACATTTTTCTCCAATTTGTTTTCTGCTACACATGTTTGGTAAAAAAAATCACAATAAGCGTATTTTGATTGGTTTGCGCAAAAGTTATTGCGTTTACTAACTAAGGGAAAGATTTCTGTCATTTTTGGTGGGTTTTTTTTTTACGAGTAATGGCGGCGATCTGCGATTTTTTTGCGGGACTGCAACATTGCGGCGGACAGATCGGACCCTTGACTGACATTTTTGACACTTTTGGGGGTACCAGTGACATTACTACAGTAATCAGGGCTATATATATGCACTGTTACCGTAAAAATGACACCGGCAGGGAAGGGGTTAATTTTATTGGAGAGGGAGGGGTTAATGTATGCATGTGTGGGGGGAGGTGACTGAGTGACACAGGGACAGATCGCAGGTTCAGCTATGCTGAACCCTGCAATCTGACCCTGTCTGTCACTTAGGAGATCCGCCCGCTCTGTTTACACAAGTGGACGGATCTCCACACTCGATTCCCCGACGATCGGGGAAGAGCAGCGGCGATCGCTGCCATTCCTCCCCTGGCCCGACTCCCGCTGTGACTGAATACAGTTGGAGCGAGCCTCCAGCGGCGCGCGCTGCTGAGAAGGGGGAGTGTCTGCCGATGTAGGTCTACGTCGTCAGACCTACAAGAGCCACTTTGCTGCAGTAGAGCTCCAGTGAGCAGACGGCAAGTGGTTAACATAGGAAATAAATTATGGGGATTGTTAACGAAGGTTTTTTTTTTTTTTGTCAATAGACCCCTAGGTGTTTGCACCCAATGTTCATCCATCTGAGAGTTAACTCACCATTATTGTGGTGGTCATGTGCGATTATCACAGGAAAACCAATCCCTGCATAGGATAATGTACATATAGACATTGGGGGATAATTTCCTTTCTCTTCTATATGCTTTTTATAGCAATGCTTGCTGCCAGTACAGACTTGTCTGCTGTCATGTGTCAGAAATCATCCAAGTTAGGAATAATGTTTATGATTGTTGATTGTCCTTTTTTGCAGGGTTGGCTTCTGGTGTCCTGCGAAAGGTCCCACAAACCCCCAGGGATCTTATCATATATTCTCTGGAGGATCTGAAAGAATGTGACTTTAGGAGATTTAGGAACAAATTGTCTGATTTCTACAATGAAGATACACTTCCCATCCCCCGAGAAAGACTAGAAAATGCAAACTGGATTACCACCAAGGAGCTCCTGATAGGCACATATGGAGAAGAAGGGGCTCTGGATGTCACTATTGATGTCCTTACACTGATCGGTCTGATGGGACCCGCAAATGACCTCCAGGAGAGGAGAACACAACATGGTGAGCTCCCGTCTATAATGACCATTTCCTACCAATTCCTAATCAATCCAGGGAAAGCCAGGGACCAATCAGGAGCTTCTAGCTGGAGGAACCCCTTCCACTGACAGTACACACATATGGGGCCTCAGGGAAGGGGGTCTTTATCCTGGGAGCCGCATATCTGCGTACCTTTCCTTGTGCTGGGAGCGCTGCACAGAGACTGGGATCTCACCAAGAGCCCCGGGTATCCTACTAATGATCGGGACCCGGCACCGAAACTCACAGATTCCAGTCACCTGATGGCTGGCATAGCCTCTGATTGGCTATCATAGTAATCAGTCTCTGTGCAGCCCCACCCCTGTGTTTTATTTATTTGTTTTCTTTTCTGAATGGAGAGGAAGGTACATTGTATACATACAGGATATATTATATAATACATTGTATACATACAGGATATATTATATAATACATTGTATACATACAGGATCCATTATATAATACATTGTATACATACAGGATATATTATATAATACATTGTATACATACAGGATATATTATATAATACATTGTATACATACAGGATATATTATATAATACATTGTATACATACAGGATCTATTATATAATACATTGTATACATACAGGATATATTATATAATACATTGTATACATCCAGGATCTATTATATAATACATTGTATACATACAGGATCCATTATATAATACATTGTATACATACAGGATATATTATATAATACATTGTATACATACAGGATATATTATATAATACATTGTATACATACAGGATATATTATATAATACATTGTATACATACAGGGTCCATTATATAATACATTGTATACATACAGGATACATTATATAATACATTGTATACATACAGGATATATTATATAATACATTGTATACATACAGGATATATTATATAATACATTGTATACATACAGGATATATTATATAATACATTGTATACATACAGGATATATTATATAATACATTGTATACATACAGGATATATTATATAATACATTGTATACATACAGGATACATTATATAATACATTGTATACATACAGGATATATTATATAATACATTGTATACATACAGGATATATTATATAATACATTGTATACATACAGGATCCATTATATAATACATTGTATACATACAGTATATATTATATAATACATTGTATACATACAGGATCCATTATATAATACATTGTATACATACAGGATCCATTATATAATACATTGTATACATACAGGATACATTATATAATACATTGTATACATACAGGATATATTATATAATACATTGTATACATACAGGATCCATTATATAATACATTGTATACATACAGGATATATTATATAATACATTGTATACATACAGGATCCATTATATAATACATTGTATACATACAGGATCCATTATATAATACATTGTATACATACAGGATATATTATATAATACATTGTATACATACAGGATATATTATATAATACATTGTATACATACAGGATACATTATATAATACATTGTATACATACAGGATATATTATATAATACATTGTATACATACAGGATCCATTATATAATACATTGTATACATACAGGATCCATTATATAATACATTGTATACATACAGGATATATTATATAATACATTGTATACATACAGGATATATTATATAATACATTGTATACATACAGGATCCATTATATAATACATTGTATACATACAGGATATATTATATAATACATTGTATACATACAGGATCCATTATATAATACATTGTATACATACAGGATATATTATATAATACGTTGTATACATACAGGATCCATTATATAATACATTGTATACATACAGGATATATTATATAATACATTGTATACATACAGGATATATTAT
This sequence comes from Pelophylax lessonae, assembly GCF_965119305.1. NCBI lineage: Eukaryota > Metazoa > Chordata > Amphibia > Anura > Ranidae > Pelophylax > Pelophylax lessonae. Next base: position 667,306,385 of record NC_138771.1, read on the forward strand.
ATAATACATTGTATACATACAGGATATATTATATAATACATTGTATACATACAGGATACATTATATAATACATTGTATACATACAGGATCCATTATATAATACATTGTATACATACAGGATATATTATATAATACATTGTATACATACAGGATCCATTATATAATACATTGTATACAGGATCCATTATATAATACATTGTATACATACAGGATACATTATATAATACATTGTATACAGGATATATTATATAATACATTGTATACAGGATACATTATATAATACATTGTATACATACAGGATCCATTATATAATACATTGTATACATACAGGATCCATTATATAATACATTGTATACATACAGGATCCATTATATAATACATTGTATACATACAGGATCCATTATATAATACATTGTATACATACAGGGTCCATTATATAATACATTGTATACATACAGGATATATTATATAATACATTGTATACATACAGGATCCATTATATAATACATTGTATACATACAGGATACATTATATAATACATTGTATACATACAGGATCCATTATATAATACATTGTATACATACAGGATATATTATATAATACATTGTATACATACAGGATATATTATATAATACATTGTATACATACAGGATCCATTATATAATACATTGTATACATACAGGATATATTATATAATACATTGTATACATACAGGATATATTATATAATACATTGTATACATACAGGATATATTATATAATACATTGTATACATACAGGATCCATTATATAATACATTGTATACATACAGCATATATTATATAATACATTGTATACATACAGGATACATTATATAATACATTGTATACATACAGGATATATTATATAATACATTATATACATACAGGATACATTATATAATACATTGTATACATACAGGATATATTATATAATACATTGTATACATACAGGATATATTATATAATACATTGTATACATACAGGATATATTATATAATACATTGTATACATACAGGATGCATTATATAATACATTGTATACATACAGGATCCATTATATAATACATTGTATACAGGATACATTATATAATACATTGTATACATACAGGATACATTATATAATACATTGTATACAGGATACATTATATAATACATTGTATACATACAGGATATATTATATAATACATTGTATACATACAGGATCCATCATATAATACATTGTATACATACAGGATATATTATATAATACATTGTATACATACAGGATATATTATATAATACATCGTATACATACAGGGTCCATTATATAATACATTGTATACATACAGGATCCATTATATAATACATTGTATACATACAGGATATATTATATAATACATTGTATACATACAGGATATATTATATAATACACTGTATACATACAGGATATATTATATAATACATTGTATACATACAGGATATATTATATAATACATTGTATACATACAGGATCCATTATATAATACATTGTATACATACAGGATATATTATATAATACATTGTATACATACAGGGTCCATTATATAATACATTGTATACATACAGGGTCCATTATATAATACATTGTATACATACAGGATCCATTATATAATACATTGTATACATACAGGGTCCATTATATAATACATTGTATACATACAGGGTCCATTATATAATACATTGTATACATACAGGATCCATTATATAATACATTGTATACATACAGGATCCATTATATAATACATTGTATACATACAGGATCCATTATATAATACATTGTATACATACAGGATACATTATATAATACATTGTATACATACAGGATCCATTATATAATACATTGTATACATACAGGATATATTATATAATACATTATATACATACAGGATCCATTATATAATACATTGTATACATACAGGATATATTATATAATACATTGTATACATACAGGATATATTATATAATACATTGTATACATACAGGGTCCATTATATAATACATTGTATACATACAGGATCCATTATATAATACATTGTATACATACAGGATCCATTATACAATCCATTGTATACATACAGGATCTATTATATAATACATTGTATACATACAGGATATATTATATAATACATTGTATACATACAGGATCCATTATATAATACATTGTATACATACAGGATATATTATATAATACATTGTATACATACAGGATATATTATATAATACATTGTATACATACAGGATATATTATATAATACATTGTATACATACAGGATCCATTATATAATACATTGTATACATACAGGATATATTATATAATACATTGTATACATACAGGATCCATTATATAATACATTGTATACATACAGGATACATTATATAATACATTGTATACATACAGGATATATTATATAATACATTGTATACATACAGGATCCATTATATAATACATTGTATACATACAGGATATATTATATAATACATTGTATACATACAGGATATATTATATAATACATTGTATACATACAGGATATATTATATAATACATTGTATACATACAGGATCCATTATATAATACATTGTATACATACAGGATATATTATATAATACATTGTATACATACAGGATCCATTATATAATACATTGTATACATACAGGATATATTATATAATACATTGTATACATACAGGATCCATTATATAATACATTGTATACATACAGGATCCATTATATAATACATTGTATACATACAGGATCCATTATATAATACATTGTATACATACAGGATCCATTATATAATACATTGTATACATACAGGATATATTATATAATACATTGTATACATACAGGATATATTATATAATACATTGTATACATACAGGATCCATTATATAATACATTGTATACATACAGGGTCCATTATATAATACATTGTATACATACAGGATCCATTATATAATACATTGTATACATACAGGATATATTATATAATACATTGTATACATACAGGATCCATTATATAATACATTGTATACATACAGGATCCATTATATAATACATTGTATACATACAGGATCCATTATATAATACATTGTATACATACAGGATATATTATATAATACATTGTATACATACATACAGGATACATTATATAATACATTGTATACATACAGGATCCATTATATAATACATTGTATACATACAGGATATATTATATAATACATTGTATACATACAGGATCCATTATATAATACATTGTATACATACAGGATACATTATATAATACATTGTATACATACAGGATACATTATATAATACATTGTATACAGGATATATTATATAATACATTGTATACATACAGGATCCATTATATAATACATTGTATACATACAGGATATATTATATAATACACTGTATACATACAGGATCCATTATATAATACATTGTATACATACAGGATATATTATATAATACATTGTATACATACAGGATCCATTATATAATACATTGTATACATACAGGATATATTATATAATACATTGTATACATACAGGATCCATTATATAATACATTGTATACATACAGGATATATTATATAATACATTGTATACATACAGGATCCATTATATAATACATTGTATACATACAGGATCCATTATATAATACATTGTATACATACAGGGTCCATTATATAATACATTGTATACATACAGGATACATTATATAATACATTGTATACATACAGGATCCATTATATAATACATTGTATACATACAGGATCCATTATATAATACATTGTATACATACAGGATCCATTATATAATACATTGTATACATACAGGATATATTATATAATACATTGTATACATACAGGATACATTATATAATACATTGTATACATACAGGATCCATTATATAATACATTGTATACATACAGGATATATTATATAATACATTGTATACATACAGGATCCATTATATAATACATTGTATACATACAGGATATATTATATAATACATTGTATACATACAGGATATATTATATAATACATTGTATACATACAGGGTCCATTATATAATACATTGTATACATACAGGATCCATTATATAATACATTGTATACATACAGGATATATTATATAATACATTGTATACATACAGGATATATTATATAATACATTGTATACATACAGGATCCATTATATAATACATTGTATACATACAGGATATATTATATAATACATTGTATACATACAGGATATATTATATAATACATTGTATACATACAGGATATATTATATAATACATTGTATACATACAGGATCCATTATATAATACATTGTATACATACAGGGTCCATTATATAATACATTGTATACATACAGGATCCATTATATAATACATTGTATACATACAGGATATATTATATAATACATTGTATACATACAGGATACATTATATAATACATTGTATACATACAGTATATATTATATAATACATTGTATACATACAGGATATATTATATAATACATTGTATACATACAGGATCCATTATATAATACATTGTATACATACAGGATATATTATATAATACATTGTATACATACAGGATATATTATATAATACATTATATACATACAGGATCCATTATATAATACATTGTATACATACAGGATATATTATATAATACATTGTATACATACAGGATATATTATATAATACATTGTATACATACAGGATATATTATATAATACATTATATACATACAGGATATATTATATAATACATTGTATACATACAGGATATATTATATAATACATTGTATACATACAGGACATATTATATAATACATTGTATACATACAGGATCCATTATATAATACAATGTATACATACAGGATATATTATATAATACATTGTATACATACAGGATATATTATATAATACATTGTATACATACAGGATATATTATATAATACATTGTATACATACAGGATCATTATATAATACATTGTATACATACAGGATATATTATATAATACATTGTATACATACAGGGTCCATTATATAATACATTGTATACATACAGGATATATTATATAATACATTGTATACATACAGGATCCATTATATAATACATTGTATACATACAGGATCCATTATACAATCCATTGTATACATACAGGATCTATTATATAATACATTGTATACATACAGGACATATTATATAATACATTGTATACATACAGGATCCATTATATAATACAATGTATACATACAGGATATATTATATAATACATTGTATACATACAGGATATATTATATAATACATTGTATACATACAGGATATATTATATAATACATTGTATACATACAGGATATATTATATAATACATTGTATACATACAGGATATATTATATAATACATTGTATACATACAGGATCCATTATATAATACATTGTATACATACAGGATCCATTATATAATACATTGTATACATACAGGATATATTATATAATACATTGTATACATACAGGATATATTATATAATACATTGTATACATACAGGATACATTATATAATACATTGTATACATACAGGATCTATTATATAATACATTGTAAAAAAAGCAAAATGCACACTATTTTTTCTGGGGCGTACTATGGATATAAACAACAAACATCCACATATATGGTATCATTGCAATCATCAGGAGCAGGAGAATTTTTTTTGGGATGTTATTTGATGGTAAGTTTTGGTAATAGCAAGAAATATAGAGCTACCTTAAAAAAAATATATATACTATTTTGGGCCAGTATTCTTTTGATTAAAAAAAAAAAAAAAAACAGGAGATACCTGTTACCATTTACCACCAAATGAAAGCCCAATTTGTCCTGAAATAAATGCAATATAATCCACCTAGATACACAAAGTAGCTGTGATGATATGTACAGTTTTATTAACATATGTCAAAGTTGCAAAATTGTGTTCAGGCATTAACATTGGATCACCCCCTCCTCCTCAAAAAACTCCACTCCATTGGTCTCCCTGACCGTACTCTTCACTGGTTCTCATCCTACCTATCCCAATGCACCTTCAGTGCTACTTACAACTCTACTACCTCCTCTCCTCTTCCTTTCTCTGCTGGGGTCTCCCAAGGTTTTGTTCTTGGACCTCTCCTTTTCTCAATCTACACCTCCTCCCTGGGTCAGCTGATTGCCTCCCATGGCTTTCAATATCATCTATAAGCTGATGACACCCAAATCTATCTCTCCATCCCTCAGCTCACTCCCATCAGTTTCCTCACGCATCACTAACTTACTAACAGACATATCAGCCTGGATGTCACATCACTTCCTCAAACTCAACCTATCAAAAACCGAGCTCATGATATTTCCTCCTCCATGTGCCTCTTCCCCTGATTTCTCTGTCAAAATCAACGGCTCTACTATCAACCTGTCCCTCCATGCCAAGGTCCTAGGTATATTCCTGGACTCACTATCCTTTCAGCCCCACATCCAGTCGCTGTCCAAAGCTTGCCGCCTCAACCTCCGCAACATCTCCAAGATCCGCCCCTTCCTAACCAACTACTCCACAAAGCTTCTAATCCATTCCCTGGTCATCTCTCGTCTCGATTACTGCAACTCCCTCCTCATTGGCTTACCTTTAATTAGGCTATCCCCCCTTCAGTCCATCATATACGCGGCTGCCAGGCTCATCCACCTTACAAACCGCTCTGTGTCTGCTACCCCTCTTTGCCAATCCCAACATTGGCTGCCACTCAACCTACGAATGAAATTCAAGATACTAACCATAACTTACAAAGCCATCCATAACCTTGCACCCAGCTACATCACTAACCTGGTCTCAAAATACCAACCAAATCATTCTCTTCGTTCCTCCCTGGGCTGTCTGCTCTCTGCCTGCCTTGTCACCTCTTCCCATGCACACCTCTAGGACTTCACCTGAACCTCTCCCATCCTCTGGAATGCTCTACCCCAATCTGTCCGACTATCTCCTACTTTGTCCATGTCAGGTCACCTGTGGCCAGGTGACAACTGCACCCTGTTGGAGGCAGGGGCACAGCGCAAGGTAGTGAACCCTATAGAAGACTGCTGCGGATGGACTGGAATGTGAGCCCAAGATTCCCCAGGGCGCGGAGTCTAAGACCCAGCAGGTGTTCACCAGAGCCTTTAGTGGTGAGGATGGACTTTGCTGCAGCTGGGCCCAGGTCGCGGCCCCTGGGGTCCCCCAGGTCACGCTCCGTAGGGAGAGAAGGGAAGCAGCCACTCAGGACACACAGAATGGTGATGGGTAAGCCGAGGTCAGGGTAACAGGCAGACAAGGGTAGTCAAGGGACAGACCAAAGGCCAGGGTAACAGGCAAACAAGAATAGTCAGAGACAAGCCAAAGTCGGTACACAGAAGAGTAGTTCAAGCACACGGCAAACAGGAAACTAATACTGTTGAACAGCAAAGCAGACCTGCAGTGAACTGGTTAATATAGACTTCCTGGAATGGCCTGGGGTGGAGCCAAACAGGGAAGAGAGATGATAAAAGCAGCCAGAAGGAAGAGTCTGGCCCTTAATGCAGACATGAGGAACAGGTAAACTACCAGACATTATTGCATGTCCATGACAGTTCACTTGCAGAGGATCCTTTAAAACTCATCTCTTCAGAGAAGCCTACATGGCCCCCACCTAACGACTGTACATCCATTTTCTTCATCCGCACATCCCCCCAAAATTATTACCTTGTGTATCTCTTGACCCTCCTTCTTAGATTGTAAGCTCTATTGAGCAGGGCCCTCTGATTCCTACTGTATTACAGTTTATTGTAGTTGTACTGTCTACCCTCAAGTTGTAAATCGCTGCGTAAACTGTCGGCACTATATAAATCCTGTATAATAATAATAATAATAATATTAATAATAATATTAATAACATTTGTTTTACCCTCAGTCACTAAGGTGTTAAACAATCTTTATTGAGGGAAGCACTTCTCCAGGATTCCAGCAGTCAGTCACCATAACACAATGACATCACTCAGCATGTCGAGTAGAGCAATACAATTGCAGCTACTTGCCTATTATACAGAACCTCCATATTTATAGCTGTATTCCCAGGAAACCCTCGATGTTCTGAGCCTTGTGCCTCATGCATCCACCTGAAACTCCATCAGAAAGAGGAGTCAAGGCTCCAGATTCTAGATGCGTGCCTATAAACCCTGAATAGAGAATTGGGGGCTGTTCTGGTCCCCCCACCATGGTCACATGTCACTGCAATGTGCTAAGATGTTACCAGGCAGACAAATGGCGCTTTCCACTGCATGGAACCGAACGGTTCGGTTCGCTTTTGTGCTTTTCCACTGCTGGTACCGTATGGTGCGGTGTCGGAACGGTTCGGTACGGTACGGCGGCGCTTTTCCACTGCATGGAACCGAACGGTACGGCTCTCAAAAACAGTACCACCTCGATTGTGGTTCCAAGAGGTACCATACCCGGTACCATATCCCACAATCCCTTGCATGCAGTCACTACTAGCCACTGATTGGTCAGAGAATCATTGTTATCCCACCCACATTCCACCCACTTAACTTTAGTACTACTTTAGTGGAAAAGCAAACCATACTGTACCGTACCGAACTGTTCCTACACCGTACCATGCGGTACCAGCAGTGGAAAAGCAAGCCAGTCCAAGCAGGGCCAAGCAGGGCCGAGTGGAGCCGAGCCGGTGGAAAAGTGCCAAAAGATACTCCCCATCATCTGCATGGAGAAATAGAAGGAGGAGAGACTCCAATCTAAAGAGGGTTGGTGTCTGGGAGAATCTGCTACATTAATAAGTCTCCTAGGTATTATTTTATACATTTCAGAGGTTTGTCAGGACTAATCATTTCCCTAATCTTATTTCCAGCCAAACTGAAGAAGATGACACCTGACAACAGATCATCAGGTTAGTAGGGCATCCACATTTGATATCTTTTCTAGATAAAATTTTGTGCTGTTGTAGTCTGGATCAGTGGTGGAACTACCATGGTCGCAAAGGTAGCACTTGTGTCAAGGCCCTGGCATTCTGCCACCACAGAGGGCCCCAAGACGGCGAAAAGGGGACCCACTGCAAAACGTGGGCTTGGTTCACTTTACGGCAAACTGAAATTCATGCGAATTGCTTAAAATTTCTTTGCGACTTGTTTGTGACTTTTGTGAATTAACATTGTCATCTATGGCACTCAAATTGCATCAAAGTTTCAGAAAAGTAGTGCAGGAACTTTTTTTTTTTTTTTTTGCAATGACTTGAGTTGCATTGATTAAGATAGCACCTATTGAAATGAATGTGTTTTGACTTGTCATGTGAATTTATGTGTTGTAAGCCACATGATAAGCCTCAGCAGTGTGAACTGGGGCTTATAAAGGATCCCAGCCATGGGAGCGAGTGGGAAGGATCCTGGCTTTAGAGGGAAGTGAAGAAATGCCATCAGCACACCATGGATTTCTCGAAAGGGTCCCAAGCTTTATTCCGTGGTCACATCATAAATATACAGCAACATTTCGTAGCAATGCAGGGCCTCTTCATCAGGCACTTGTCACTTGCTCCTATAGCGGGGTCCTTTGTAAGCCCCAGTTCACACTGCTGCAGCTTTTCATGTCACTTGCAACAAATAAATTTGCATGTTGACATTTCTTCACTTTGATTATCCATGGTTTCCAGCCTATGGTCATTACAGCACTAAACAGCCGGTTTTATTGAATGTATGTGTGGGGAACATTGTGTTTGGCCTCAGAGGAAAGGCACCCAGCCTCACAGGGAATGGCCCTGGGACCACAGGACAGGACCCTGGACCAATGGAAAGGGCCCTGAAGGATCTAGTTATGCCTGTGGTCTGGATGGTGTGTCCAAAGTTTGGATGTATCCACAATCCTCCTATATTTCATGGGATATCCTCTTTTAATGTTCCATTCTTGGGGTTTATGATTAGAATTCATAGTAGGAGTACAACACTGAAAAATGGAGTGGCTGTTCACCCGGTAATGATTACTGGAAAACAATTGATACCGAAGTATCCACCCCCAGTGGGTTTTTAGGCAGCACAATAAATGGTAGATAAGTAAGAAGATATAATAAAAATATACTTTATTAAATTACATATACACTTGTTAAAACCCCAATTGGGGGAAACATGAAAGCTCCAGTTGTCTCTAATAACAATTGATCTCAATATCTCATAACATATCATGACATCATGGCATGGTGGTATATCGCATCGACCCCAGAACGGGTGCTGGGAGAACACACACCCCAATGCGTTTCGACCTGTAAAAGGTCTTCCTCAGGGGGACTGTATTGTCATGAAGATGAGATCTATTGAGAAACAGGTAGCAGATAAAAGTCGTTGTATCCTCTACATCCAAGGAACCTTCACATCGTGCGGTATTATGTAAAGAACAGGTCTCTTACAGCTGCAGCTAGGTGTCGTGTACTCCCTTGTGTGCTGGTATGGTTTGGTGACTCCTTGCAGACCTTTACGCCTGTTCAGCCGCCCAGGGTGGGAGGCGCCGCTCCCCTCTGGATGTAGAGGATACAACGACTTTTATCTGCTCCCTGTTTCTCAATAGATCTCATCTTCATGACAATACAGTCCCCCTGAGGAAGACCTTTTACAGGTCGAAACGCGTTGGGGTGTGTGCTCCCCCAGCACCCGTTCTGGGGACGATGCGATATACCACCATGCCATGATGTCATGATATGTTATGAGATATTGAGATCAATTGTTATTAGAGACAACTGGAGCTTTCATGTTTCCCCCAATTGGGGCTTTAACAAGTGTATATGTAATTTGTTAATAAAGTATATTTTTATTATATCTTCTTACTTATCTACCATTTATTGTGCTGCCTAAAAACCCACTGGGGGTTTATACTTCGGTATCAATTGTTTTCCAGTATGATTAGAATTCAATATTACTAAGGCTGTCTTATAAATATTTTATGTGTGTATGATGAATAAAATATTCTCCTTTCTCTTATAAAGACATCGAAAATGAATACAGAGACGTTCCAGAGGATAACACAATATAATTCCCGTATGGGGGAAGCTGTTCATCTACAGAAAAGATTCACCACAGTATCGATGACAAAGGGCCCCCAGAATAAAGAGGGAAAAGAACAAAAAATAAGGAGTTTAGGCAGAAGTCCTCTACAGATCATGGAGAAAAGACCTTATGATGAATACTCCCCAACCACATTTCAGACCCTCTTTGACCCTGATGAAGACGGTTTCATTCCTAACATTGTGGTGTTAGAAGGACCTGCTGGGATTGGAAAAACAATGACCTGCAAGAAGATCATGCTGGACTGGGCCTCTGGGAATCTCTACAAAGACAAGTTTGACTTTGTGTTTTATCTGAACTGTAGAGCAATCAACACCATCCCTGGAAACATAAGCCTTGTGGGACTTTTATCCAGAGCCTGCAGATTGCAGAATTCTGATGACCTGGTCTCTATTCTGGAGGATCCTGGAAGTCAGAGAAAACTTCTCACCATAGTTGATGGCTTTGATGAACTGAGGTGGACTCTGGAGGAGGAATCTGAGGGTAGTCTTGACATTTCTATGGAAACCAACAAAGAAATAATTCTCCAAAGATTGCTCAGGAGACAGGTTCTCCAACAATCTTCTCTGATCATCACCACAAGGTCACTGGCCATGGAGAGACTTAACACATTTATCAATGTTTATCGCAATGTGGAAATCCAGGGATTTACAAGGGACGATCAAAAGGAATTTGTCCATAAATTCTTTGGAAATAAAGAAGATGCAGACAAAGTTCTCAGAATAATAAAAGAAAATGAAGTTCTGTACACCATGTGTGCCGTCCCCATCACATGCTGGATTGTCTGCACTGTACTGAAACAAGAAATTAAAAAAGGTTTGGGTTTAATTCGGTGTGTAACGATGACTTCAATTTACCTTCTCTATCTGGAGGTTTTACTAACCAATCACAGTAAGGAGCAGTCTGTACACCGGAAACAAACCTGTCTGAAGAAGCTGTGTGCTCTGGCCAATCAGGGAGTTCTGAACAAACAAATCTTATTTGAGAAGAAAGATCTAGAAAGACATGGACTTTCTCTGGATGAGTTGGAGTCTGTATTTCTGGAAAAGGACATCTTTCATTTTGAAGTCCGCACCCAGACCCGCTACAGCTTCATCCACCAAAGTGTACAGGAGTTCCTTGCTGCTCTGCATTATGGGATGGATGATGGGTTTGGATTTATGAAAGGTACTTTCCTCCCCATGATCTGTAAAGGGAAATCACTATCAGAATTCAGGAGATTTTTCTCACATTTAGAATTATCTGTACAATTCTTGTTTGGTCTCTTAAATGAAAATCAGGTGAAGACATTCTCAGAGAGCACAGGAATCCCCATCTCACTCCGAGCCAGATCTGCAATAAAGAAATGGGCAATTAAGACCACCATCAATGAGACTTTCTATACTACGACCATCTCCTGTCTGTATGAGACTCAGGATGAGGACTTCATAAGGAGAGTCATGTCTCGTTGTTCAAGTTTAGAGCTGCGTAGCTCAAATACTGGTCACTATTGGAAGAACAGAAATTATTGCAAGCAGCTGAGATATTGCTTGAAGACCTTGAAGAGAGAAAATGTTCAGTCTTCAAAGCTTTATTCTCTCACTGTGGATCCAGAGTGTCAGAAAATTCTATCTCCATTCCTGCACTGGAGTCAGAAGGTCAAGTAAGTGGGTGTGAGAATATCCTAACTGAATACAGAGAATGGGCAGGAACCTGCATAGAGGAAAAAAATTTTCCACACTTGTAATGCCCGTTTCACATGAGGTGGTCTGCGGCTGCGACATGCTTGCTCAGCAGGGGATCTGTCCTGAGCAGGCGGGTAACAGGTCTGTTTAGAAAAAAACAATGGGGGTGTACCCATATACGCAGAGTTGTATAAAGTACTCGAAACCCATACTTGAGTAAAAGTACAAGTGCTCGATCAAAAAGTGACTTGAGTAGAAGTACTAAAGTATTCAACATTTTTTGTACTTAAGTATTGCAAGTAGTTTTTTAAAAAAATGGTGCTACTCAAGTACTGAAAGTAAAAGTACAAGTACTGTGTTATGTAGTTATTAACCACTTTACCTCTAGCCACTGTGCTGCTACTGCGGCACAGTGGCTCGTTATCGTCCAGCGACGTAGACCTACGTCGCTGGACTCCTCCCCCTGGAGGCGCGCTCCCGCTGTTTTCATTCACAGCGGGAGTCGGGCCAGGGGAGGAGCGGCGGTGATCGCCGCCGCTCTTCCCTGATCGTTGGGGAATCTAGTTTGGAGATCCGCCCGCCTGTGTAAACAGAGCGGGCGGATCTCCTAAGTGACAGGGAGTGACAGATCGGAGTGTTCAGCATAGCTCTCAGTCGGTGTGAAGGGATGTGACACATCGGGTATAATAAAATGATTGCCACGGTGCCTAATGACTAAGCTTATTCCAACATCAGCCCTTTTCTAAATAAGGCATTTGAATGCAGCTCAGTCATACTTTTGATGTTCTATATACTTGGGACCTTTGTTGGATCTGTTTTCCTTATCAAACTACCCCAGTCACCTACCATTTGACATCTTAGGACTGTGCAATACCGAGCCTCTCACGTTATTACAGGCTATAGTGCATTTCTCTTCAGTTTCCTGCAACAATCCAGGAGGATGATGATCCATTTATTACTGTTTGTTTGTTTTTAATCATTTTATTATACCCGATGTGTCACATCCCTTCAAAAGTATAATATTTTTCACATTGGCATATGTGCCTTAATAAAGGTTTTCATACTATTTTTGCAAATAACCTCAGCAGTGCCCTTTGTTGGTCCTCTGCAAATCCCCTCTATACGGGTAACAGGTCTGTGTCTTCTCCGCTTATGCAGAGCGGACACAGACATGGACAAAGACCGCTCTCCTCTATGGGCAGATATAAATGGTCCATTTACACCCGACTGCCATCTAATCCAATCCACTAGATGGAAGGGGAACGGATCCCCATCCATCTCTTTTTGGTGGATCAGATCATATTGGATATAGGCAGGTATAAACAGACACGTCCATTTACACACGCCACTTCATAGAGGAGAATGGAGGTTCCCATCGGGTCCTCCTGAAAAATGGACAGGCGGACCCAATCGGAACATCCGTTTGAAAGGGGCCTTAGAAGTCCTGGAGTTCATGCTTTTCTCAACCCTCAGCACTGGTTCACATTAATGCAATTTTCCGGCAACCTGTTACATTCTGGTGACTTGTAAAGTCGCAGGTCAAGTGAAAACACATCGATTTTAATGGTTGCTGTCTTAATTTCTGCATCTTAAAGCGGAGTTTCGGCCACAGAAACAAAATTTCAATGAGCTTACCCCCGGGACAGTCAGGGCTAGTACATTCCACAATGGATAGCCTCTGATCTGTCCCGGTTCGCACTTACCTTTTAGAAGAAATACTTACTTTTAAAATTTCTTCTCCAGCGCTGCCATCTCAGGTGTGGGCAGCTTGAAGCCAGCGCGATCCTCTTCCGCGTCCTCTTCTGTCCTCTTCGGTCCCACGATGCACTGCCGTCACTTCCGGGGCTGCAGCGTCATCCCTGCACAGCTTCTGGGCATGCCCAGAAGCTGTTTAGCAAGGTATGACGGCGCCTGCACAGGAACTGACGTCGGGGCCGGTGCAGGCGCATTGATTCCTGGGAGCGATGACGTTCAGCTCCCAGGAATCATTGCAAAGTGGAAGTGACGGTGCGGGCCGTGCGGCCGAGGGAGGAAGTGGAAGGAAGGTAAGTATTTTTTTTCTGCAATTACAAGGTAAGTAAAAAAAAAAAAAAATCCTAACTATCCATTTCTTTTTCAGGTGACCTATAGCAAGCGAATGGCCTAAAATCGACTATGACGATTTTGTGGCCGGAACTCCGCTTTAAGTTGCCGCAACAAAACAAAAAAAGACTTTTTGCACTACTTTTGGCTGATTCTTGTGCTGCACGACTCCCATAGACTTCAATGTAAAAACGCCAGCAAGGCGTATATTTGTCTTAACACCTTTCCACCCGGCCAATAGGAAATTGACGGCCCAGCGGTGGTTCAGTTATCCTGCCTGGGCGTCATATGACATCCTGTCAGGATGTGCCAAACGCGGAGCCATACAGCAGCCCGATCTGTCATCAGCTGCATCCACAGGACACGGGGGATGACTGATCTGAGCACTGGCTCACTGCCGGTACCATGTGACCACCAAAACTTATCACAGCAGGTCACATGACAGTTGTAAACAATGAATGGCTTCCTTACATGCCATCTATTGAATACAACTGTGTTGCGAGCTGTGATTGGTCAGCATAGGCATGCGCACAGGGTGTGCCAAGTGTGCCTGGGCACACCCTAATCACCCTGTGCTGTGCAGATTCCCCCTGCTGCTTGGCTGCAAAGAAAGGGACTGGGGAATCTCTGTCCTCAGTCCTTTCTCTGTCTCAAAAGTGAGAAATCAGGAGTCTGTTTAAACCCCTGATATTTCACCAAAGCCCACCAATGGGGCTCCTAAAAAAAAAAAAAAAAAAAAAAAATGATTGTTAAAAAAATAAAAATGGTAAAAAATGATGAAGAAAATAAAATGGTAAGAAATACAAATATATATAAAATATTAACCACTTAAGCCCCAAGCCTATTTTTGACACTTTTTGTTTA
>NC_138771.1:667327132-667329632 GCF_965119305.1 Pelophylax lessonae
CAGTGAGCCCTGCTCCGCAGGTAACATTGGATAGCTAAGAATATTGGGATTAATATGGTTTCCAGCAGTCCCTTCTCCACGGTACTGCCCCAGGGGCACACACTCCCAAAAGGCCCCTGAAAAAGTTGACCAGAAAATTTCAGGCTAGCTACTCCAACATTTTCAGAGTGGTAAAGGAAGATCTCCCCTACCACTGTGCCAAATATGGTCCCCTGGACTTGTTTGGTGCCCGAGCTGGGGCCCTGCAACTGTGCCCACTCGAAGATTGCCATACTGCACCAAGCTGACCTAAATTATGGGCCTAGTGGTACCTGAACCCTGGTGGCTAGGGGCCTCAAACGTGGCAGGGGCCACATGCTTTCAAACTCTCAAGTGGCCCTGGAAATAGCTCGGGCCCCAAATTAGTCTGGGGGGCCATATTTTGCACGGAGGTAGGGGAGGGCTCCCTTTACCAAGCATTTTGGAGTCGCTAGCCCAAAATGTACTGGTCAACTATTTCCAGGGCCACTTGAGAGTTTGCGGCCCTCGGCCCGTACCATGCAGCGGGGAGTGCTGGATATTGCAGGAATCCCTGGACTCTTAGCTGGACTCTTAGCTATTCAGCAGTATCTGTATAGCGCTGCTCTGCAGTTCCTGTATTCCATAGTGGTTAGCCAAATCGACCCCTATGCAGGTCCCTGTAACAATTAAGGTCCTGAAAAAAGCATGTGGCCCCTGCCACGTTTGAGGCCCCTAGCCACCAGGGTTCAGGTACCACTAGGCCCATAATTTAGGTCAGCTTGGTGCAGTATGGCAATCTTCGAGTGGGCACAGTTGCAGGGCCCCAGCTCGGGCACCAAACAAGTCCAGGGGACCATATTTGGCACAGTGGTAGGGGAGATCTTCCTTTACCACTCTGAAAATGTTGGAGTAGCTAGCCTGAAATTTTCTGGTCAACTTTTTCAGGGGCCTTTTGGGAGTGTGTGCCCCTGGGGCAGTACCGTGGAGAAGGGACTGCTGGAAACCATATTAATCCCAATATTCTTAGCTATCCAATGTTACCTGCGGAGCAGGGCTCACTGGTACCTATGTTCTACAGTATTTGTGCAAATTTGACGCCCATGCCAGTCCTCGTGAAAATTAGGCATCGTCCACAAAAAAATTTGTGTGTGACCCTGGGGGTCAGCTAGTATCCCTGTACCAAGTTTGGTGACCATATCCCCCCGTGATTTGGGTACCACAGGGCACTAAATTTATGGTACATTGGCCCGCTATGTTAATCCATGACTCTGATGGGGGTGGGAATTTGAGGGGGCCACAGCCCAGGCCCTGAAAGAGTCCAGGTTCCCTGAACATGTTTGGGGCCCACGTTGTGGCCCCTCCAAAATTCCCTACTGCGCCATATATTACCATAGGCTAGGCCAAACTAGCCTAAATCTAGGGCCCCACGGTAACGGAACGATGTTGCCCAGGGGCACCAAACTTGGTATAGGGTTACTAGAGGACCCCCAGGGGCCACAAAATTTTTTTGGGGCCAATGCTTAATTTTCATGAGGACCTTCATGGGGGTGGAATTTGCCCAACCACCGCAGGACATAGGAACTGCAGAGCCAGGCTCTGCAAATATTGTTAAATAGCTAAGAGTCCAGAGATTCCTGCAGTACTCACCAATCCCCACTCCGCATTAGTGCCCGAGGGCCACACACTCCCAAGGGGCCCCCTAAAAAGCTGACCATAAAACTTCAGGCTAGCGACCTCAAAAATGTAGAGGTGTTAAAGGAAGACCTTCCCTACCTCTGGGCCTCTGGACTAATTTGGGGCCCGATCTGTGGCCCCTCAAATTCCTGATCGCGGCTGAACCATAGATTAACATAATGGGCCAGGCTAGCTTAAATGTAGGGCCCTGTGGTAGCCAAACCACGGTGCTCAGGGGCACCAAATTTGGCACATACATTTGTTTGGGGCCAATGCTTTATTTTCACAGGGACCTGCATTGGGGTAGACTTTAGCTGACCACCGCAGAATAGTCCAATGGTATCCAGCACTCCCTGCTGTGCCGTATGGCCCGGGGGCCACATACTCTCAAGGGGCCCTAGAAAAAGTTGATCAGGAAATTTTGAGCTAACTAACCCCAAAATGTTTGGGGTGGTAAAGGAAGGACCCCCCTACCTCTGTGCCAAATATGGCCCCCGGACTCATTTGGGGTCCTAGCTGTAGCCCCTCAAATTTCCAGACTAAGACTCTGCCATAGATTAACATAGCAGGCCAAGCTTCTATAAATGTAGAGCCCAAACCACGGGGGTTCAGGGCACCATACTTGGCAAACTTATACTAGAGGACCTCCAGTAGCCACACACATTTTTTGGGGGCAATGCCTAATTTTCACAGAGACTGGCATTGTGATCGAGTTTGGCCAAATATTGCAGAACATAAGTAATGCAAAGCCCCGCTTTACGGGTAATATCGGATAGCTAAGACTATGGGGATTAAGTACTTGTCGACCAGGGCATAGCCCAATGAT
>NC_138771.1:667970332-668017048 GCF_965119305.1 Pelophylax lessonae
CGACACAAGTCGCTCCGACCTAGAAAAAGGGTCCGGAGCTTCTTTGGGGCGACCAGGAGGCAACCGCCATAGACTTCAATGTTATGAAGTCTGTGGCGGCCGCTCCGAGGTCTCGGAGGTCGCGGTGCGAAGTAGCGTCGCGGTAGTGTGAATGGGGGCTTAATTGTCAGTGCTATATGAATACCTGTAATAATCATTTTATTATTGTATTATATGTGAATAATAAGAGGAAATAATGAGGATCTGCACAGATAATATGTTTGGAATTGTGAGTAGAGAGATTCATCTTCACCAATCTGTCTGGAAGAAGCAGAGCAGACATCTGACACGGGAAGGCAGAGATCTATAAAGCAATGAATGTGACTTCCTCCAAATATTCCCCGGCGGTGAATCCATCCTTGTCATATATACGGTGATTGTATTATTGCACGTGTCATTACACGGTGAAGTCCTATCTGCAATACTTTGTGTAATTTGCACTGAGAGTGAATATCTCAGAGAAGCTTTCAGGGCCTCACCCTTTCTCCTAAGGTCCAAGCAGTGCTGAGATAGAAATGTGTCAGCAAAATGTGAAGAAGGAATCTTCAAAACATCCCGAGGAGAAAAACAAGAGAGAGACAAACAGACAAAGCTAATAGAATTAGGAGAGATGATCAGATAAGGAGTAAAGAAGGGGCATGGAATGAGGTGGAGGAGGGGGAGTTCAGGAGGTGAGGATGGTCATAAAACTGTTGGATGGGGATTTGGAAAACTGAGGTCACCATGGAGTCCATTATCCCCCATGTCAAACACAATTATCATTCACAGTTCAAAGGTTTTCCTTTTCTGGATAGTTTTTAATTTTCCTTTAAGAACCCAAACCTTCATGTCTTCCATAGTGTGGTCTGGTTGTGAGAAATGATGTCCCACTGGAGTGCAGAAATAACCTTCAACCCACCAAAAGGCCCATCATACCCAACCAGGCTACCAGATGCCACCACATATGGTCTGACCCAGAAGGCAGAAGTCACCTTCAACACACCAAAAGGCCATCATACAGAACCAGGCTACCAGATGCCACCACGTATGGTCTGACCCAGAAGACAGAAATAACCTTCAACACACCAAAAGGCCCATCATACAGAACCAGGCTACCGGATACCACCACGTATGGTCTGACCCAGAAGGCAGAAGTCACCTTCAACACACCAAAAGGCCCATCATACCCAACCAGGCTACCAGATGCCACCACGTATGGTCTGACCCAGAAGACAGAAATCAACATCTCGGAGTTCTAGCAGAATCCTTCCATTAAAAGGTTTCAGGAACAGATCCAACAGCACAAGAAAGGTCCAAAAAGAACATCTACAAGACAAGGAGGGGAAAATAATAATCCGTGTTCCTCCATTAACCACATACAGTCCAACACTAGAAGAGAGAAGAGTGATAATCAAAGATTTGCAACCCATCAGAACTATGAAAGAGTCCTGGTTTCTGACTTTTAACCCCTTCACATCGGCATAACACATACATACGGCTTCACAGAAGTGGGCTTTTTCCGTGAGGCTACATATATGCAAAGCGCCCCTTTAACTACAGCTGGATCTCCATGCACAGTTCCCGTCCCTGACCTATTGTTCTGCCAGCCTGCCTGGAACCGCTTCACCTGCTGCAAGCACTCCTATCAACACCTGCCGACACTCTTCTTCCACCTGTCCCTCAACATCCTTCTGTTCCACCTCCAGTGGGACCTGGGCTGGAGATACAAGAGAGGCCACCCTCATCATTTCAGTCTCTGATCAGTTACGTGACAGTTGGCCTTCGGGGAACCACCCAACCTCAGACATCAATCAGACATCATGAGCGTTTATTCTGATTACAGGGACAGACAGAAGGAGAACAGAACCCGGCATAGCGAACGCTGGAGACTGCAGCCACATCAACCCATTAATACGTCTCACACGTCCAAAAGGGGACCTTCAATGTTACAGCATCAGACACCTGCACCTCCGGTATTGTGGTGCACCTCATCCAATACAATAAATATGATTGAGGATCTTACGTTGGTGAAAGAGGACAGAAAATAAAAAAAAAAAACACCTGTTGGACATCTTTTCTCAACCAGATCACACTATAGAAGACATTGTTTGGTTCCTAAAGGGAACTTTTGGATGTCGAATGGAAGCTCTTTTGGATGCAAGAGATAATGGACTCAGTGGTGACCTCGGTTTTCTAAATCACCATCCAACAGTTTTATGACCGCCCCTCACCTCTGGACTCTTACCTCTTCATCCCCTCCCCCCCATCCCATAGCCCTCTCCTTTCCTTATCTTATCAGCTATCCCACTCTGTGTGTTTTTCTCAGAGATTGTCCCACTTAAACCCAACTCTTGGAAACTACCAAATAATCTCCTACAATGAGGCTGTGCCAAAGGTTACCTGCTTGTTGCATGCAGAAGTCAGAGCTGAAGAGGATTAAACTTGAGATGTGGATGGGGGATGCAGAGGTAAACAGCTGTAAAAGAAAGCTGAACTCTGCGTGCCGCGCACCCCTGAACTCTGTGCGCCCCGCACCCCTGAACTCTGCACTCTTGGCACCGTGCACCCCTGAACTCTGCGTGCCGCGCACCCCTGAACTCTGTGCGCCGCGCACCCCTGAACTCTGCACTCTTGGCGCCGTGCACCCCTGCACTCTGCGCGCCGCGCACCCCTGAACTCTGCGCGCTGTGCACCCCTCAACTCTGCGCGCCATGCACCCCTGAACTCTGCACTCTGTGTGCCATGCACCCCTGAACTCTGCACTCTGCGTGCCATGCACCCCTGAACTCTGCACTCTGCGTGCCGCGCACCCCTGAACTCTGCACTCTGCGTGCCGCGCACCCCTGAACTCTGCACTCTTGGCGCCGTGCACCCCTGCACTCTGCGCGCTGTGCACCCCTCAACTCTGCGCGCCATGCACCCCTGAACTCTGCACTCTGTGTGCCATGCACCCCTGAACTCTGCACTCTGCGTGCCGCGCACCCCTGAACTCTGCACTCTTGGCGCCGTGCACCCCTGAACTCTGCGCGCTGTGCACCCCTCAACTCTGCGCGCCATGCACCCCTGAACTCTGCACTCTGTGTGCCATGCACCCCTGAACTCTGCACTCTGCGTGCCGCGCACCCCTGAACTCTGCACTCTGCGTGCCGCGCACCCCTGAACTCTGCGCGCTGTGCACCCCTGAACTCTGCACGCCATGCACCCCTGAACTCTGCACTCTGCGTGCCATGCACCCCTGAACTCTGCGCGCCGCGCACCCCTGAACTCTGCGCGCTGTGCACCCCTCAACTCTGCGCGCCATGCACCCCTGAACTCTGCACTCTGTGTGCCATGCACCCCTGAACTCTGCACTCTGCATGCCATGCACCCCTGAACTCTGCACTCTGCGTGCCGCGCACCCCTGAACTCTGCACTCTGCGTGCCGCGCACCCCTGAACTCTGCACTCTTGGCGCCGTGCACCCCTGCACTCTGCGCGCTGTGCACCCCTCAACTCTGCGTGCCGCGCACCCCTGAACTCTGCACTCTTGGCGCCGTGCACCCCTGAACTCTGCGCGCTGTGCACCCCTCAACTCTGCGCGCCATGCACCCCTGAACTCTGCACTCTGTGTGCCATGCACCCCTGAACTCTGCACTCTGCGTGCCGCGCACCCCTGAACTCTGCACTCTGCGTGCCGCGCACCCCTGAACTCTGCGCGCTGTGCACCCCTGAACTCTGCACGCCATGCACCCCTGAACTCTGCACTCTGCGTGCCATGCACCCCTGAACTCTGTACTCTGCCCGCCGTGAACACTGCACTTTGCATGCAGCACACCCTGAACTCTGCACTCTGCTTGCCATGCACCCCTGAACTCTGCACTCTTGGCGCTGTGCACCCCTGAACTCTGCACTCTGCGCGCCGTGCACCCCTGAACTCTGCACTCTGCGTGCCGCGCACCCCTGAACTCTGCGCGCCGTGCACCCCTGAACTCTGCACTCTGCGTGCCGCGCACCCCTGAACTTTGCGCGCCGCGCACCCCTGAACTCTGCACTCTGCGTGCCGCGCACCCCTGAACTCTGCACTCTGCGTGCCGCGCACCCCTGAACTCTGCACGCTGTGCACCCCTCAACTCTGCACGCCATGCACCCCTGAACTCTGCACTCTGCGTGCCATGCACCCCTGAACTCTGTACTCTGCCCGCCGTGAACACTGCACTTTGCATGCAGCACACCCTGAACTCTGCACTCTGCTTGCCATGCACCCCTGAACTCTGCACTCTGCGTGCCGCGCACCCCTGAACTCTGCACTCTTGGCGCCGTGCACCCCTGAACTTTGCACTCTGCGCGCCGTGCACCCCTGAACTCTGCACTCTGCGTGCCGCGCACCCCTGAACTCTGCGCGCGGTGCACCCCTGAACTCTGCACTCTGCGTGCCGCGCACCCCTGAACTCTGCACTCTGCGTGCCGCGCACCCCTGAACTTTGCGCGCCGTGCACCCCTGAACTCTGCACTCTGCGTGCCGCGCACCCCTGAACTCTGCACTCTGCGTGCCGCGCACCCCTGAACTCTGCACTCTGCGTGCCGCGCACCCCTGAACTCTGCGCGCTGTGCACCCCTCAACTCTGCACGCCATGCACCCCTGAACTCTGCGTGCCATGCACCCCTGAACTCTGTACTCTGCCTGCCGTGAACACTGCACTTTGCATGCAGCACACCCTGAACTCTGCACTCTGCTTGCCATGCACCCCTGAACTCTGCACTCTGCGTGCCACGCACCCCTGAACTCTGCACTCTTGGCGCCGTGCACCCCTGAACTCTGCACTCTGCGCGCCGTGCACCCCTGAACTCTGCACTCTGCGTGCCGCGCACCCCTGAACTCTGCACGCCATGCACCCCTGAACTCTGCACTCTGCGTGCCATGCACCCCTGAACTCTGTACTCTGCCCGCCGTGAACACTGCACTTTGCATGCAGCACCCCTGAACTCTGCACAATGTACATAGCGGACCCCTGTACCCTGCAGCACCCCCCTATCTAAACTCAGCACTCTTGCTATTTAATGCTCCTTTAAGACCCTCCCACTGTTAGTGAAATTTGACCACACCCTCTATTTGATGCAGATTGGGGGAGGGTATGGGGGGTTGTGGTTGAGTTCCTTTGCCTATTTATGTGTGAAGCTCCCCAAAGATGGATCAGATCTCGGCAGGGATCGGCTGAGATTCGTGGGCAGGCTGAGTGTAACCGGGTCGTTCCAGGACAGTGAGTGAGTGTTGTCCCCCCCCCCCCCAAGAAAGGACTACAGAACACCTCCCTTCCATATTATGTAGATGAGTAAAATGATCACCCTAGGACAGGACTACAGAACACCTCCCTCCTATGTTATGCAGATGAGCAGAGAGGGGAGTGTTCTGTAGCCTGGTCCTAGGGTGACAATGCTGCTCCTCCAGATACAGTTCAGTAAATTAGTTTTATCACCCTAGGAAAGGACTACAGAAAACCTCCCCCATGTTATGAAGACAATGAGCGGGGGTAAATGCTCTGTAGTCCTGCCCCAGGGAGACAATGCTGCTTGCCCTAAGACACAGTACAGTGCGTGTTCTTACCCTAAGACAGGACTACAGAACACCTCCCCTCTATTTTATGGAAAGGAGTGGAGAGGGAGGTGTTCAGTAGTCCTTTCCTAAGGTGACAACACTGATCCTTAATAGATAAAGTACACTGAGTGAGTGTTGACGTCCTAAGACTGGACTACAGAACACCTCCCCTCCATTTTATGGAAATGAGTAGAGAGGGAGGTATCTTGTAGCCCTGCTCTAGGGTGACAACACTGCTCCTCTGCAGGTACAGTGAGTGTTGTCACCTTAGGACAGCACTATAGAACACCTCCCCTCCATGTCATGTAGATCAGTACAGGAGACGGTGTTCTGTAGACCCTTCGCCTAGGGTGACCATGCTGCTTGTCCTCAGACACAGTACAGTGAGTGGTCACCCTATAACAGACACCTCCCCCTCCGTTTTATGTAGATGAGTAGAGGAGGAGGTGTTCCTAATAGAGAAAGTACACTAAGTGTTGTCACCATAGGATGGGACTACAGAACATCTCCCCTCCATTTTATGGAAATCAGTAGAGAGGGAGGTGTTTTGCAGTCATGTCCTAAGGTGACAACACTGATCCTTAATAGATAAAGTACACTGAGAGAGTCTTGACACCCTAAGACTGGACTACAGAACACCTCCCCTCCATTTTATGGAAATGAGTAGAGAGGGAGGTGTTCTGTAGTTGTACTCTAGGTTGCCAATACTAATCCTTAATAGATCCAGTACAGTGAGGAGCATTGTCACCCTAGGACAAAACTATAGAACACTTTCCCTCCATGTTATGTAGATAAGTGAAGGGGGAGGTGTTCTATAGTCTTGTCCTAGGGTAACTGCGCTGATCCTTTATACATAGGGTACAGTGAGTGTTACTGAGTGAGCGGGATCACCAGAACTTCGTCCGTGTCTTCCTGTCCTGGTAAATTTCATGTACCGGTGTCACAGGGACAGGAAGTGAGGAGCAATCTGCCCAAGGGGGGTCACAGAATGGAATAACAATAATAAGGAACTGTTAACTCTTTTCCATTCTATCCAACAAAAAAATACAAAAATGAGATTTTCCACAGCAGATTACTCAGCACTGACACCATTGAGGGAAGGTGCTGAGACACCGGCAGTGATTCCAGGTGAAAGTTCCCACAGGAAGTCCTGGGGGGGCCCCTCGGGGAAGATCTGACTCTGTTCAGCCAGTGTTCTGACTCCGATGGCACACACAGGCTCTGACCACACTTTCCTTTCCTGGTAAAGCAAAAATCATGCTGGTCAGGGACCGCCTCCCCGGCCTGTGATTGGATAGGGGAGGAGCATTATCTGATGAGGTCAACTAGTGCTCTCCCATCCAATCAGGCACAACGCCCTGTGCTGTGTCGTACAGCCTGGTTGGCTTCTATTAATACCCCTCCTCCTCTCCTAGTCTGAAGCTGAGGACTGAGGTCCTACGTCTATGGAGGATGAAGGGTTACAGAGTGGTATGGGGTGTCACAGACAGTACTCACTGCAGGTGGAGATCAGGTAAGTAGGTATGTATGGAGTATCAGACATGGAGGATACACACAGGTAGGTAGACAGACAGGTAGGTACCTGATTAAGGTATTCCAAGGCACTTGGGGTGCCCCCGCTGCTGACGGGCAAATAAGGTGCTCCTGCTGGCTCCAGCTGTGGGTGGGGGTGCATGTGGTGCTGTGGGGGGACACTGCACCCACCTCCGGGGTAATCATGGAATCCAGGAGACGGAGGTAAAGGTGCGGGTGGAGCGGAGGGGGCAGTGGGATACGGTGGAGTGGGATAAGGGGGGTTGGGGTATCCCGGAGCAGGTGAGGAGTAACCTGGGGAAGGAAACACAGGATCACAGACAAGAGAAAACCAATCCAGTGTATACATAATATATCATCATATATAGAGAGGAGATCACCACCACCATCATCATCCATCATCATCACCCATCACCATCATCATCATCTCCACCACTACCGCCATCATCACCATCATCATCACCTCCACCACTACCGCCATCATCACCCATCATCATCATCTCCACCACTACCGCCATCATCACCCATCATCATCATCATCTCCACCACTACCGCCATCATCACCCATCATCATCATCATCTCCACCACTACCACCATCATCACCCATCACCATCACCTCCACCACTACCGCCATCATCACCAATCATCATCATCTCCACCACTACCGCCATCATCATCATCTCCACCACTACCGCCATCAGCACCCATCATCATCTCCACCAAAACCGCCATCATCACCATCATCTCCACCACTACCGCCATCATCACCATCATCTCCACCACTACCGCCATCATCTCCACCACTACCGCCATCAGCACCCATCATCATCATCTCCACCATCATCACCCATCATCATCATCTCCACCACTACCGCCATCATCACCCATCATCATCTCCACCAAAACCGCCATCATCACCATCATCTCCACCACTACCGCCATCATCACCCATCATCATCATCATCTCCACCACTACCGCCATCATCTCCACCACTACCGCCATCAGCACCCATCATCATCATCTCCACCATCATCACCCATCAACATCATCTCCACCACTACCGCCATCATCACCCATCATCATCATCTCCACCACTACCGCCATCATCACCCATCATCATCATCATCTCCACCACTACCACCATCATCACCCATCACCATCACCTCCATCGTCACCCATCATCATCATCTCCACCATCATCACCCATCAACATCATCTCCACCACTACCGCCATCATCACCCATCATCACCATCTCCACCACTACCGCCATCATCACCCATCATCATCTCCACCATCATCGCCCATCAACATCACCTCCACCACTACCGCCATCATCACCCATCATCATCATCTCCACCATCATCACCCATCAACATCACCTCCACCACTACCGCCATCATCACCCATCATCATCATCTCCACCACTACCGCCATCATCACCATCTCCACCACTACCGCCATCATCACCCATCATCATCATCTCCACCACTACCGCCATCATCACCCATCATCATCTCCACCACTACCGCCATCATCACCATCTCCACCACTACCGCCATCATCACCCATCATCATCATCTCCACCACTACCGCCATCATCACCCATCATCATCATCTCCACCATCATCACCATCTCCACCACTACCGCCATCATCACCCATCATCATCATCTCCACCACTACCGCCATCATCACCCATCATCATCACCTCCACCACTACCGCCATCATCACCCATCATCATCTCCACCACTACCGCCATCATCACCCATCATCATCTCCACCACTACCGCCATCATCACCCATCATCATCTCCATCACTACCGCCATCATCACCCATCATCATCTCCATCACTACCGCCATCATCACCCATCATCATCATCTCCACCACTACCGCCATCATCATCATCTCCACCACTACCGCCATCATCACCCATCATCATCATCTCCACCACTACCGCCGTCATCACCATCTCCACCACTACCGCCATCATCACCCATCATCATCATCATCTCCACCACTACCGCCATCATCACCATCTCCACCACTACCGCCATCATCACCCATCATCATCATCTCCACCATTACCGCCATCATCACCCATCATCATCTCCACCATCATCGCCCATCAACATCACCTCCACCACTACCGCCATCATCACCCATCATCATCATCTCCACCATCATCACCCATCAACATCACCTCCACCACTACTGCCATCATCACCCATCATCATCTCCACCACTACCGCCATCATCACCCATCATCACCATCTCCACCACTACCGCCATCATCACCCATCATCATCACCTCCATCACTACCGCCATCATCATCATCATCTCCACCACTACTGCCATCATCACCCATCATCATCATCTCCACCACTACCGCCATCATCATCATCTCCACCACTACCGCCATCATCACCCATCATCATCATCTCCACCACTACCGCCATCATCACCATCTCCACCACTACCGCCATCATCACCCATCATCATCATCTCCACCACTACCGCCATCATCACCCATCATCATCTCCACCACTACCGCCATCATCACCATCTCCACCACTACCGCCATCATCACCCATCATCATCATCTCCACCACTACCGCCATCATCACCCATCATCATCATCTCCACCACTACCGCCATCATCACCCATCATCATCACCTCCACCACTACCGCCATCATCACCCATCATCATCATCTCCACCACTACCGCCATCATGACCCATCATCATCATCTCCACCACTACCGCCATCATCACCCATCATCATCATCTCCACCACTACCGCCATCATCATCATCTCCACCACTACCGCCATCATGACCCATCATCATCATCTCCACCACTACCGCCATCATCACCCATCATCATCATCTCCACCACTACCGCCATCATCATCATCTCCACCACTACCGCCATCATCACCCATCATCATCATCTCCACCACTACTGCCATCATCACCCATCATCATCACCACCACTACCGCCATCGTCACCCATCATCATCTCCACCACTACCACCATCATCACCCATCATCATCATCCCCACCACTACCGCCATCATCACCATCATCTCCACCACTACTGCCATCATCACCCATCATCATCATCTCCACCCATCAACATCACTTCCACCACTACCGCCATCATCACCATCATCATCATCTCCACCACTACCGGCATCATCACCCATCATCATCATCATCTCCACCACTACCGCCATCATCACCCATCATCATCTCCACCACTACCGCCATCATCACCCATCATCATCTCCACCACTACCGCCATCATCATCATCCCCATCACTACCGCCATCATCACCCATCATCATCATCATCTCCACCACTACCGCCATCAGCACCCATCATCATCATCCCCACCACTACCGCCATCATCACCCATCATCATCATCCCCACCACTACCGCCATTATCACCCATCATCATCATCTCCACCACTACTGCCATCATCACCATCATCATCATCACCTCCACCACTACCGCCATCATCACCCATCATCATCTCCACCACTACCACCATCATCACCCATCATCATCTCCACCACTACCGCCATCATCACCCATCATCATCATCATCATCTCCACCACTACCGCCATCATCACCCATCATCATCACCTCCACCACTACCGCCATCATCACCCATCATCATCTCCACCACTACCGCCATCATCACCCATCATCATCTCCACCACTACCGCCATCATCACCCATCATCATCATCATCCCCACCACTACCGCCATCATCACCATCATCTCCACCACTACTGCCATCATCACCCATCATCATCATCTCCACCCATCAACATCACCTCCACCACTAGCACCATCATCATCCATCATCATCTCCACCACTACCGCCATCATCCCCAATCATTATCTCCACCACCACTGCCTTTATCATCTCCACCACCACCAATCATCATCCATCAACTGCACAACCACGATTACCACCACCATCAAATAATCATCATCATCACCAACACCGTCATCTTCACAACCATTACCGTCATCATAATCACCATCAGCACCACCATTATGATCACCACTACCGTCATCCTCTTCACCACACCTGCATCATCTTCACCACCAGCATCATCATCTCCACCACCACCATCATCTTCATCATCAGAACATCATACTCTCCAACACCATCATCTTCACCACCATCATCATCAGAACATCATCTTTTCCATCACCACCACCACCAAAATCACCACCATCATCATAACATCATCATCTTCACCATCGTAATCTTCACCACCACCACCAACATCATCTTCATCATCTGAACATCATCCTCTCCAACACCACCATCTCCACCATCAGCAGTATCATCATCTCCACCACAACCATCGTCATCACCAGAACATCATCATCTTCACCGTCACCACCACCATCTTCACCAACAACACCTTCATCATCTCCACAACTATCATCATATTCACCACCAGCATCATCTCCGCCACAATTAACATCATCTTCACCAACCCCTCCAGCATCAATAGCATCATCTTCACCATCCCCACCATCACACCACCCCATCCTCTCCACCACCACCATAAGCATCATTATTATCTCCACCTTAACCATCACCACTATCATTATCTCCACCAGCACCACCATCATCCCTCCCCCTGGTGTGATGTCATCCTCTTACCTGGAGCCGCCATGTTTATGTCCTCACTGTCCCACACATCCGATGCCCTGCAAGACACAGAAGACGGAGGCATTAGCGGTAGGCGCTTTTGGCTGTGGACACGGATCAACATGGGCAACCTGACCAGTCTGTGGCTACACAGCAACATACACAACAGACTGTGATGCTCTGTGTGTCCTGACACCTTTCTATCATAACCAGCATTACCTTTATCAGCAATGTAAGCTCCAATAGCTCTTCTATTGAATCGGACTAATATGGGCCAGCCTTCCCTCCCCACCTCCATCAATGAGCCTTCCCTCCCCACCTCCATCAATGAGCCTTCCCTCCCCACCTCCATCAATGAGCCTTCCCACCCCACCTCCATCAATGAGCCTTCCCACCCCACCTCCATCAATGAGCCTTCCCACCCCACCTCCATCAATGAGCCTTCCCTCCCCACCTCCATCAATGAGCCTTCCCTCCCCACCTCCATCAATGAGCCTTCCCTCCCCACCTCCATCAATGAGCCTTCCCTCCCCACCTCCATCAATGAGCCTTCCCTCCCCACCTCCATCAATGAGCCTTCCCACCCCACCTCCATCAATGAGCCTTCCCTCCCCACCTCCACCAATGAGCCTTTCCTCCCCACCTCCATCAATGAGTCTTCCCTTCCCACCTCCATCAATGAGCCTTCCCTCCCCACCTCCATCAATGAGCCTTCCCTCCTCACCTCCATCAATGAGCCTTCCCTCCTCACCTCCATCAATGAGCCTTCCCTCCCCACCTCCATCAATGAGCCTTCCCTCCTCACCTCCATCAATGAGCCTTCCCTCCCCACCTCCATCAATGAGCCTTCCCTTCCCACCTCCATCAATGAGCCTTCCCTTCCCACCTCCATCAATGAGCCTTCCCTCCCCACCTCCATCAATGAGTCTTTCCTCCCCACCTCCACCAATGAGCCTTCCCTCCCCACCTCCACCAATGAGCCTTTCCTCCTCACCTCCACCAATGAGCCTTTCCTCCCCACCTCCATCAATGAGCCTTTCCTCCCACCTCCATCAATGAGCCTTCCCTCCCCACCTCCATCAATGAGCCTTCCCTCCCCACCTCCATCAATGAGCCTTCCCTTCCCACCTCCATCAATGAGCCTTTCCTCCTCACCTCCACCAATGAGCCTTTCCTCCCCACCTCCACCAATGAGCCTTTCCTCCTCACCTCCACCAATGAGCCTTTCCTCCCCACCTCCATCAATGAGCCTTCCCTCCCCACCTCCATCAATGAGCCTTTCCTCCCACCTCCATCAATGAGCCTTTCCTCCCACCTCCATCAATGAGCCTTTCCTCCCACCTCCATCAATGAGCCTTTCCTCCCACCTCCATCAATGAGCCTTCCCTCCCCACCTCCATCAATGAGCCTTCCCTCCCCACCTCCATCAATGAGCCTTCCCTCCCCACCTCCACCAATGAGCCTTTCCTCCTCACCTCCACCAATGAGCCTTTCCTCTCCACCTCCATCAATGAGCCTTCCCTCCCTACCTCCATCAATGAGCCTTTCCTCCCACCTCCATCAATGAGCCTTCCCTCCCCACCTCCACCAATGAGCCTTCCCTCCCCATCTCCACCAATGAGCCTTCCCTCCCCACCTCCATCAATGAGCCTCCCCTTCCCACCTCCATCAATGAGTCTTCCCTTCCCACCTCCATCAATGAGCCTTCCCTCCCCACCTCCATCAATGAGCCTTCCCTCCTCACCTCCATCAATGAGCCTTCCCTCCTCACCTCCATCAATGAGCCTTCCCTCCCCACCTCCATCAATGAGCCTTCCCTCCTCACCTCCATCAATGAGCCTTCCCTCCCCACCTCCAACAATGAGCCTTCCCTCCCCACCTCCATCAATGAGCCTTCCCTCCTCACCTCCATCAATGAGCCTTCCCTCCCCACCTCCATCAATGAGCCTTCCCTCCCCACCTCCATCAATGAGCCTTCCCTCCCCACCTCCATCAATGAGCCTCCCCTCCCCAGCTCCATCAATGAGCCTTCCCTCCCCACCTCCATCAATGAGCCTCCCCTCCCCAGCTCCATCAATGAGCCTCCCCTTCCCACCTCCATCAATGAGCCTTCCCTCCCCACCTCCATCAATGAGCCTCCCCTCCCCAGCTCCATCAATGAGCCTTTCCTCCCCACCTCCATCAATGAGCTTTCCCTCCCCAACTCCATCAATGAGCCTCCCCTCCTCACCTCCATCAATGAGCCTTCCCTCCTCACCTCCATCAATGAGCCTTCCCTCCCCACCTCCATTAATGAGCCATGGCCTCCCCACCTCCATCAATGAGCCATGGCCTCCCTACCTCCATCAATTAATCTTCCCTCCCCACCTCCATCAATGAGCCTTACCTCCCCAACTCCATCAATGAGCCTTCCCTCCCCACCTCCATCAATGAGCCTTCCCTCCGCACCTCCATCAATTAATCTTCCCTCCCCACCTCCATTAATGAGCCTTACCTCCCCACCTTCATTAATGAGCCTTCTCAACCCCATCTCCATCAATGAGCCTTCCCTCCCCACCTCCATCAATGAGCCTTCCCTCCCCACCTCCATCAATGAGCCTTTCCTCCCCACCTCCACGGATGAGCTTTCCCACCTCACCTCCATCAATGAGCCTTCGCCTCCCCATCTACATCAATGAGAAATGGCCACCCATCACCCTATTGCCGGTTGACCACTTCTTCCTTGGACCACTTTTGGTTGGTCCTGAGTCCTGACCACTGCAGACCAGGAACATCCCACATGAGCTGCAGTGTTGGAGTTGCTCTGACCCTAGACATTACAATTTGGGCCTTGTCAAAGCCCCTCAAACACTCAAAAAAATCAACTTCAGGGACAACATGTTCACTTGCTGCCTTATATATACCACCCACTTTCATTGTAACCAGATAATCAATGTTATTCACTTTGCTTGTCATTGGTCATAATGTATTGGTTGATCGGCCGTTCCTACTTACCAATAGTACATCTAATTGGAATAAAAGGAAAATCCTAAAAGCCGCACATTACACAAAACCCCCCCATGTGTAAAGAGTGGAAACGTCCAGGCCACATACCCCAACGTGTTTCGCCCCTGCCCACAGGGCTTAGTCATGAGGACTGACTAAGCCCTGTGGGTGGGACGAAACGCGTTGGAGAGGGGAGTATGGTCTGGATGGATTGTGAACTGAGGCTGTTTCCACTCTTTACACACGGGGGTTTTGTGCGATTTGCGGCTTTTGGGATTTTCCTTTTCTTCTCATTGATGTCTGCAAAGCTGGGAGGGGCTCTTTCCCTCCCTGCACTCTCAGCGGCTGACCCCACCCCAGCAAAAATAGATCCCTCACACAACAATAGACTCCCCCAGCAACAAATGACCCCACCACAGCAACAATAGGTTCCCCAGCAAAAACAGACCCCATCCCAGCAACAATAGATCCCTCACACAACAAAAGACTTCCTCAGCAACAATAGGCCCCCACCTAACAAAAGACCCCACCCCAGCAACACTAGATTCCTCACACAACAATAGACTCCCCCAGCAAGAACAGACCCCACCCCTGCAACAATAGGTACCCCATACAACACTAGACCCCATCCCAGCAACAATGGACCCCACCCAGCAACAATAGGTCCTCCATACAATAGATCCCTCACACAACAATAGACTACACCAGAAACAACAGACCCTACCCCTCCAACAAAAAGTCCCCTATACAACACTAGACCCCATCCCAGCAACAATGGACCCCACCCCAGCAACAATAGGCCCCCCCATACAATAGACCCCACCCCAGCAACAATAGATCCCTCACACAACAATAGGCTCCCCCAGCAACAATAGACCCCACCCCTGCAACAATAGATCCCGCATACAACACTAGACCCCATCCCAGCAACAATAGGTCCCCTCAACAAAAATACATCCCCTATACAATAGACCCCAGCAACAATAGATCCCT
This sequence comes from Pelophylax lessonae, assembly GCF_965119305.1. Taxonomy (NCBI): domain Eukaryota; kingdom Metazoa; phylum Chordata; class Amphibia; order Anura; family Ranidae; genus Pelophylax; species Pelophylax lessonae. The sequence continues at coordinate 667,986,119 of NC_138771.1, forward strand.
CACACAACAATAGACCCCCCCCCGCAACAATGAACCCCACCCCAGCAACAATAGGTTCCCCAGCAACAATATACCCCACCCCAGCAACAATAGGTCCCTCCAGCAACAATATACCCCACCCTAGCAACAATAGATCCCTCACACAACAATAGACTCCCCCCAGCAACAATTGACCCCACCACAGCAACAATATCTTCCCCAGCAACAATAGACCCCATCCCAGCAACAATGGGCCCCACCCCAGCAACAATAGATCCCTCACACAACAATAGGCTCCCCCAGCAACAACAGACCCCACCCCTGCAACAATAGATCCCCCATACAACACTAGATCCCAGCAACAATAGGTCCCCTCAACAAAAACACGTCATCTATACAATAGACCCCACCCCAGCAACAATAGATCCCTCACACAACAATAGACTCCCCCAGCAACAATGAACCCCACCCCAGCAACAATAAGTTCCCCAGCAACAATAGACCCCACCCCAGCAACAATAGGTCCCACCAGCAATAATAGAGCCACGAGAAACAAAAGACCTCCCCAGCAACAATAGTTCCCTCACACAACAATAGACACCCCCCCCCCACACAGCAACAATGGACCACCCACAACAAAATACCACCCCCAGCAACAAAAGATCCACCCCAGCAACATTAGATCCCACAACAACAACAGGCCTCCCATCAGCCAACATTAATAGACTCTTCTGCACACCCCACACCCCTCCCATTCCATTCATATACATGTGTATAATATCTCTCATTTCTGACCTCTGACCTCTGCAGACGGGAGAGAGAAGGGTCCGGCGCCTGCACTGAGGTCACGGCCGGCTCGGTACCGGCATTGAAATACTAATTCCAGGAGGGAAGGAGACCGATCTGCTCATTATTTGTGAGGAGTACAGATAAGAAAAACTGAGAAATATAAAAAAAACAGGAAATGATTCATCTGAGCGCAGTCATTGGACGAGTGACATCAGCTGACCTCCGACCTCCCCTCCAGCCTTGCAGAGTTGTAGCGGCTCCTCTCCTGGACTGAAACGGCTTCCTCTGATTTCACTGCACACTGCGAGCTTCTCATGTGCAGCAACTCACATAGAGCCCGCCTCATTTCCTGGCTGGAGGACATCCAGCATCATCTAGCTCTTTCCTCCCCAGCCTGACTGTCTCTGGCCCCGCCCCTTTCATTCATTGCATTGCAGTTCTTTCAGTCATGAAGGCTCAGCATCACATGTGGGCGTTACCTATGCAAATACAGCCTGCCTAGGAACGCCCACTCCTCCAGACTGACACCCACCTAACAGGTCATTTAAATATCTGCATAGCTCCTCCCACTGCTTGCATCAGGACTGAGGGCTCCTGAGAGGACACCCCCCATCAAGGCATTTAAATATTTGCATAACTCCTCCCACTGCTTGCATGTGGACTGAGGGCTCCTGAGAGGACCCCCCCCAAGGCATTTAAATATTTGCATAACTCCTCCCACTGCTTGCATCAGGACTGAGGGCTCCTGAGAGAACAACCCCCCCCCCAAATCAAGGCATTTAAATATTTGCATAACTCCTCCCACTGCTTGCATGTGGACTGAGGGCTCCTGAGAGGACCCCCCCCAAGGCATTTAAATATTTGCATAACTCCTCCCACTGCTTGCATCAGGACTGAGGGCTCCTGAGAGGACACCCCCCATCAAGGCATTTAAATATTTGCATAACTCCTCCCACTGCTAGCATCAGGACTTAGGGCTCCTGAGAGAACCCCCCCCAAATCAAGGCATTTAAATATTTGCATAACTCCTCCCACTGCTTGTATCAGGACTGAGGGCTCCTGAGAGGAACCCCCCCCCAAGGCATTTAAATATTTACATAACTCCTCCCACTGCTTGTATCAGGACTGAGGGCTCCTGAGAGCACCCCCCCAAGGCATTTAAATATTTGCATAACTCCTCCCACTGCTTGCATCAGGACTGAGGGCTCCTGAGAGTACTGAGGCAGGGGGCTGGGATCTTTACCTGCTGGCCCCTCCCACCAGCCTGGTCTGCCTACATTGCATAGAGAAGCACAGAGACCCGGTGATGACATCTCTGGGTCTAAGATAAGGTATGGCGTGTAATGAGAAGGGGGGGAGGGGGGCAGGGTGGGGGCAGGGAGAGCAATATATAATACAGAGGACAGATTTAACCCTCTGTGACCCTCATAAAGAAGAAATTAAAGTGACAGTACACAATAATGTATCTGTGATATTCTGCCGTCTCTGGCCGGCATTACACGAATCCTGAACCCCAAACTCAATCCGCCGTTCTCAGGTCGCTCTTCATACTTCCGCTCTCCAACAAACACAACTACTATAAATATTATTACCATGGAATGATCAGCCGAGAGAAGCGGGAAGGGTTAATGAGCGGGACGGGGGAGGGGGAGGAGGGGGGGTGATGAGGTCACAGTTTGGCCGCCCTCACAGGAAATGAGAAGAAGTCACCGATGGAAGGACATTTCCTTTCCAGCCTCGGATAGAGCGCCCGGCATTTATTTCTGGATACAAACACAGGGGGCGCTACATCCGCTAATACTGATATCCACAGGTGTGATTGGCCGTCTCATTGATTGGGGGGAGGAGAGAATTCTCTGATGTACCAAAACACCCCCAAAATAAAGAGGAGGGAGGGAGACCCATATATAGAGACCCGGGGGAGGGGGGGGCACACCAATGGTCACAGAACCCAACTCAGTTATTGATTAGTAAAATCAGAGAGACAACGCGTTTCAAAGGTTCAAACATTCCCCCTTCATCAGGACTGCTTGTGTATAAGACCTACCACCATCATCATCTTCCATCCATCATCATCCATCCATCAATCATCTATCCATCATCTATAACCATTCACATCCTATTATCCATCCACCATCATCCATCCATCGATCATCATTCACAATCTATCATCCATCATCATCCATCCAATCATCACCATCCATCAATCATCCATCCATTATCAGTCATTCATCAATCATCCATCATCTATAACCATTCACATCCTATTATCCATTCACCATCATCCATTCATTTATCATCCATCATCATCCATCCAATCATCACCATCCATCAATCATCCATCCATTATCAGTCATTCATCAATCATCCATCATCTATAACCATTCACATCCTATAATCCATCCACCATCATCCATTCATTTATCAATCATTCATGATCATCTATCATCCATCCATCGATCATCTATCATCATTCACAATCTATCCATCCATCATCCATCATCATCACCATCATACATCCATTATCAGTCATTCATCAATCATCCATCATATATAACAATTCACATCCTATTATCCACCCACCATCATCCATCCATGATCATCCATCCATCAATCATCTATCATCAATTCATCATTCACAATCTATCCATCCATCATCATACATCCATTATCAGTCATTCATCAATCATCCATCATCTATAACCATTCACATCCTATTATCCATTCACCATCATCCATCCATCAATCATCTATCATCATTCACAATCTATCCATCCATCATCCATCAGCATCTGCATATCAATCATCCATCCATCATTATTTATCATCCATCCATCTTTCATCATCTGTCCATCATCATCCATGGTCATCCCTCATCAGCATTCATCCATCAATCATCCACAAATACTCCATCCATTATCAGTCATTTATCAATTATTCATCATCATCATCATCATCATCATCATCTGTCCATCAATCATCAACGAATACTCCATCTATCATCATCCATCATCATCCATGAATACTCCATCCATCATCGACCGTCATCCATCATCATCCATCCATCAATTATCTATGAAAACTCCATCCACCATCATCCATCCATCCATCCATCATCATCTGTCCATCAATTATACTTGGATACACCATCTTTCATCCATCTATGATCATCCCTCATCAATATCCGTCTATCAATCATCAATGAATACTCCATTTATTATCATCCATCCATCATCATCCATCTATCAATCATCCATGAATACTCTATTCATCATTCATCCTTCATCATCCCTCATCATCATCTGTCCATCAATTATCCATGTAATACTCCATCCATCATCATCCATCATCATCATCTGTCCATCAATCATCAATGAATACTCCATCCATCATCATCCATCCATCATCATCATCCTCCATCCATCATCCATCCATCATCCATCATCATCATCCATCCATTATCAGTCATTTATCAATCATCCATCATCATCATCTATCCATCATCCATGAATATTCCATCCATCAATCATGCATGAATACTCCATATATCATCCATGATCATTCATCCATCCATCATCATCTATGATCATCCATCCTTCATCCTCAGTCATTCCTCATCAGACAGGAAACGTAGAAGAGGGTGGCAAGAAGGGCACACAATGCACGCCGCAGGTACGCCGTATCACCGCCGACTCTCAGGACAGGTAGAGCAGAAACACAACAAATCTCAGAACCCCCCCTTCAAATCTCAGAACCCCCCCTTCAAATCTCAGAACCCCCCCCCTTCAAATCTCAGAACCCCCCCTTCAAATCTCAGAACCCCCCCCTTCAAATCTCAGAACCCCCCCTTCAAATCTCAGAACCCCCCCTTCAAATCTCAGAACCCCCCTTCAAATCTCAGAATCCCCCCCCCCTTCAAATCTCAGAACCCCCCCCCCTTCAAATCTCAGAACCCCCCCCTTCAAATCTCAGAACCCCCCCTTCAAATCTCAGAACCCCCCCCCCTTCAAATCTCAGAACCCCCCCTTCAAATCTCAGAACCCCCCTTCAAATCTCAGAATCCCCCCCCCCTTCAAATCTCAGAACCCCCCCCCTTCAAATCTCAGAACCCCCCCCTTCAAATCTCAGAACCCCCCCCTTCAAATCTCAGAACCCCCCCCTTCAAATCTCAGAACCCGGAACCTCGGGAACTGAAAGTTGTGAAATTGCAGAAGATAAGATCAGGCTTTCGCTCAGCTGCTTCACCACAGGGAGTGATGACATCACCCAGAAATGTCACGGTGACATACATGGTCCATGGGTGCCCAGCTAGTGTACACACTGACCACATGCTTAAAGGGAAAGACAGCGCAGGACGGGCAAGTAAACACTTGGAGCTACAAGGGCCCAATGAGAGCTTGGCGTTCTGGTGCGTTGCATTTTGCATTCAGGCGGACCGTTCACATGAAGGGTTGGCAATGCACTAAAATAACCTCCCCCCCTTTGCCAATGTAGTGAACCCCAACACTAGGTGGTGATTTACCGTGTGTAGGCGCTCAGTCGTCTTAACGTGTTGGAGCGACATTCTGAATGAGTTGCACCACAATGCACTAATGGTCATAACATGCATTGTGGTAACGTGTGCACGGGTTTCCTACCACACAGCAAGGCCAGGCTGGTCACACAACTGGCCCCTGTCTATATTGACCCCTAACTAGCTTGGCCTCTGTCCATACTGGCCCCTGACTAGTTTGGCCCTTGTTTGTATTGCCCCTTTTCCCTATTGGCCCCTGTCCATATTGGCCCCTGACTAATTTGGCCCCTGGTTATATTGGTCCTGTCCATATTGGCCCCTGGCTAATTTGGCCCTGACTATATTGGCCCCTGACTAGTTTGGCCCCTCACTAGTTCTGCCCCTGACCATATTTGCCCCTGACTAATTTGGCCCCTATCTGTATTGGCCCCAGTCCATATTGGCCTCTGACTAGTTTGGCCCCTGTGCATTATGGTTCCTGTCCATATTTGCCCCTGACTAGTTTGGCCTATGTCTATATTAGCCTCAGTCCATATTGGCCCCTGACTAGTTTGGCCCCTGTCCATATTGATTCCTGTCTATATTTGCCTCTGACTAGTTTGGCCCCTGACTAGTTTGGCCTCTGTCTATATTGGCCCCTGACTAGTTTGGCCCCTGACTAGTTTGGCCTCTGTCTATATTGGCCCCTGACTAGTTTGGCCCCTGACTAGTTTGGCCTCTGTCTATATTGGCCCCTGACTAGTTTGGCCCCTGACTAGTTTGGCATTTGTCTAAATTGGCCCCTGACTAGTTTGGCCCCTGACTATATATGCCCCTGATTAGTTTGGCCCCTGTCCATATTGGCCCCTGTCCAGTTTGGCCCCTGTCCAGTTTGGCCCCTGACCAGCTTGGCCCCTGACTAGTTTGGCCCCTGACCAGTTTGGCCCCTGACCAGTTTGGCGTTTGTCACTATTGACCCCTGACTAGTTTGGCCCCTGTCCATATTGGGCCCTGACTAGTTTGGCCCCTGTCCATATTGGCCCCTGTCCATATTGGGCCCTGACTAGTTTGGCCCCTGTCCATATTGGCCCCTGTCCATATTGGGCCCTGACTAGTTTGGCCTCTGTCCATATTGGCCCCTGTCCATATTGGCCCCTGACTAGTTTGGCCCCTGTTCATATTGGCCCCTGACTAGTTTGGCCCCTGTCCATATTGGGCCCTGACTAGTTTGGCCCCTGTCCATATTGGGCCCTGACTAGTTTGGCCCCTGTCCATATTGGCCCCTGTCCATATTGGGCCCTGACTAGTTTGGCCCCTGTCCATATTGGCCCCTGTCCATATTGGGCCCTGACTAGTTTGGCCCCTGTCCATATTGGGCCCTGACTAGTTTGGCCCCTGTCCATATTGGCCCCTGTCCATATTGGGCCCTGACTAGTTTGGCCCCTGTCCATATTGGCCCCTGTCCATATTGGGCCCTGACTAGTTTGGCCTCTGTCCATATTGGCCCCTGTCCATATTGGCCCCTGACTAGTTTGGCCCCTGTTCATATTGGCCCCTGACTAGTTTGGCCCCTGTCCATATTGGGCCCTGACTAGTTTGGCCCCTGTCCATATTGGGCCCTGACTAGTTTGGCCCCTGTCCATATTGGCCCCTGTCCATATTGGGCCCTGACTAGTTTGGCCCCTGTCCATATTGGCCCCTGTCCATATTGGGCCCTGACTAGTTTGGCCCCTGTCCATATTGGGCCCTGACTAGTTTGGCCCCTGTCCATATTGGCCCCTGTCCATATTGGGCCCTGACTAGTTTGGCCCCTGTCCATATTGGCCCCTGTCCATATTGGGCCCTGACTAGTTTGGCCTCTGTCCATATTGGCCCCTGTCCATATTGGCCCCTGACTAGTTTGGCCCCTGTTCATATTGGCCCCTGACTAGTTTGGCCCCTGTCCATATTGGGCCCTGACTAGTTTGGCCCCTGTCCATATTGGGCCCTGACTAGTTTGGCCCCTGTCCATATTGGCCCCTGTCCATATTGGGCCCTGACTAGTTTGGCCCCTGTCCATATTGGCCCCTGTCCATATTGGGCCCTGACTAGTTTGGCCCCTGTCCATATTGGGCCCTGACTAGTTTGGCCCCTGTCCATATTGGCCCCTGTCCATATTGGGCCCTGACTAGTTTGGCCCCTGTCCATATTGGTTCCTGTCTATATTTGCCCCTAACTAGTTTGGCCCCTGTCCACATATTGGCCCCAGTATGGGTGTGCAGCTTATAATACAGCTGGATGAATCCAGCAAACACTCTGTGTGAATCTCCCAGGGAATCTTTTACAAATCCACCCTTCACCATTTATTTACCATTGGGGAATAAAAGTAAAACAATGATGATGAGTTATATAGTTTGTGGGGGGAAGGATGGGTCTGGGAGGATGTGGTCTCTGAGGCCTACAGAACACCTCCCCTCTAGTTATGAAGATAGGGAGATGGGGGTGTTCTATAGTGCTGCCCACGTGATAACACTGATTCTCCACAGACAGCACAGTAAGTGAGCGTTTTCTGCTTTAAATAAAAAACATTCGACCTGCATAGGGAATAGCTTAGTAACACTCGTTGTTTGCCTTATTTGCACAGAGCGAATGTACGCGCACTTTATTGGGCGACTTTCTATGCAAATGTTTTATACATACACTCCCTAAAGTAGAAGTTTAGGCACTATAACCCACTATCCCACCAGCATCATCGGCTGTACCGACAGCATCCTAGCAACCAAAGGCTATGTGCTGCTGTCAGCCCCTAGCAACCAACGGCGCTGTGCACCTGACAGCATCCTTGACACCATCGGCACCATGCTGCCGACAGCATCCTAGCAACCAAGGTGCTGTGATGCCGATAGCACCCTGGCAGCAGACAGCGCCATGTTGCCGACAGTACTTTAGTAACCAATAACACCGTGCTGCCGACAGCACCTTATCAACCAATGGCACCATGCTGCTGACAGAAAACTAGCAACCAACAGTGCTATGCTGCCTACAGCATCCCAGCAACCATCAGCGCCATGCTGCCAACAGCACCCTAGCAACCAATGGCACCCTGCTGCTGACAGCACCCTAGCAACCAACAGTGTCGTGCTGCCGACAGCACCCTAGTAACCAACAACACCGTGCTGCCCACAGCACCCTAGTAACCAATGTCACCATGCTGCTGACAGCATCCTAGCAACCAATAGTGCTGCCAACAGCATCTTAGCAACCATCAGTGCCGTGCTGCCAACAGCACCCTAGCAACCAATGGCGCCTTGCTGCCAACAGCACCCTAGAAACCATTGTCGCTGTGTTGCCGACAGCAACCTAGCAACCAACGGCACTGTGCTGCCGACAGCATCCTACCAAACAACAGTGCCATGCTGCCATTGGTTGCTAGGATACTGCTGATAGCATCCTAGCAACCAATGGCACCATGCTTCCTACAGCATCCTAGCAACCAATGGTGCCGTGCTGCCGGCAGCATCCCAGCAATCAACGGTGCTATGCTAATGACATTATCCTAGCAAATGTCCCTATCCTAGCTGGCAGCATCGTAGTGACCAATAGGACTCTGCTGCCAACACCATCCTAGCAACCAACGACACTGTGCTACCGAAAGCATTATAGCAGTCAACGGTACTGTGCTGCTGACAGCATCTTAACAACCAATGGTGCAGTGCTGTCTACAGCGTCCTAGCAACCAACACTGCTATGCTAATGACATTATCCTAGCAACTGTTCCTATCCTATCCTGTTCAGCCGGCAGCATCATAGCGACCAATAAGACTCTGCTTCCGACAGCATTCTAGCAACCAATGGCACTGTGCTGCTGAAAGCATCATAGCAACCAACGGTACCGTGCTGTCGACAGCATCCTAGCAACCAACAGTGCCATACTGTTGACAGCATCCTAGCAACCAACTGTAATATGCTAATGACATTATCCTAGCAACTGTTCTTATCCTATCCTATTCAGCCCGCAACATTGTAGCGACCAATAAGACTCTGCTGCCGACAGCATCCTAGCAACCAATGGCACTGTGCTGCCAATAACATCATAGCAACCAACGGTGCCATGCTGCCAATAGCACCCTAGCAACCAATGGCACTCTGCTGCCGAAAGCATCCTAGTGACCAACGAAGCTGTGCTGCCGACAGCATCCTAGCGACCAATGGTGCCGTGCTGTCGACAGCATCCTAGCAATCAATGGTGCCGTGCTGTCGACAGCATCCTAGCAACCAATGGTGCCGTGCTGTCAACAGCATCCTAGCAACCAACGGTGCTATGCTAATGACATTATCCTAGCATCTGTTCCTATCCTATCCTGTTCAGCTGGCAGCATCGTAGCGATCAATAAGACTCTGCTGCTGACAGCATGCAAGCAGCCATTGATAGTCGCGGTTTGGGGGGGCGGTTCTGTTTCCCCAAAATGCCATTTGTCTTATTTACCTCCATGTTTCTTATCTGTGATCTGGTGGTATCTGGTAATGAATCTGGGACAGATGTAGCAGCATAGTAGTTATATGTCACAGACATGAACTTCTGGGATTCGTCACATGTGTGTCAGCACAGCCAATGAAACGATCACACGGCTTACAGTACATGAATGTGGCGCGACACTTCCTACAATAACCCCAGAATTCTGTCCCAGAGGCCCCGTTGAATGACTGAATTGCGATTTAACATCTCTGCCTGCGCAGGCTCTGGAAGTATCTTCCAGCTGTACATATTACAGTCTAATGTGACCAATCAGCAAACCTTCAGATCAAATACACTTCCGACATATTGGACAACTTCTCCATGCTGCCCCTCCTCCTCCTCCTCCTTCCCCTTTAAACTTCCATTCTGCCCGACAACAGCTGCAAGAACCCAAATGCCTGTTAGTGATTGGCTGTCCCCAGGCTGTAAGGCCCACCTTCTGCATTGTGTATGGTTGTCGAAGACTAAAGCCGAGAATACACCAGGAGATTTCGAAACTTCCTACAAAAATTTGATGATAATTCTGGGTGCATGCAACGGCTAAAATTTAATTCGCTTTTACCATTCGATTTTGTAATGAATGTAATTATCGAAAACCACATTCACTGTTGGAGAAAAAAAAAAAGTTTGTTCCAGAAAAGTTTACCACTCCATTCTTTCCAATGTTTTTATCAGTATGGTCAAAAATGAAAGCGGATTTCACCCCCAATAACGATTTAGAAAAATGAAGGAGGGGTCTTAAAAAATTTCATTCTGGTCGATAACCATGGTGAGTCAAGGATCCCAATCTCAGCAAGATCGGCCAGGAAACATTTTTTAGGATAATAGTCAGGAGAAAACATTTATATCCGGGAGGTGTTATGTGGGGTAATACACCGTTAGGGGGTGTGGAATAATGTTATTTCGGGTTGCGAAAAAACACATGATGGTTTTTGGAGATTTATGATAATATTTTGGGACGCTGTGTAATATTTGGAGCAATTTGGAAAAATAAGGACAGTTAGAAATTTGAGACAACTATTGCAGGTAATGAGGAGATATTGGGTGATATTGGGAAATATGAGATAGTGGGGTGATACTGGAAGATATTGGAGATATGGGACAATGGGATGATACCGAATTTTATTGGGGGATATGGAATAGCGGACTGATGCCAAATAATGTGGGAGATAAAAACAATGGGGTGATACTGGAGAATATGGGGGAATATAAAATATTGGGGGGATACCAGATGATATGGGGGAGATATAAGATATTGGGGTGATACCAGATGATATGGGGGAGATTTAAGATATTGGGGTGATACCAGATGATATGGGGGAGATATACGATATTTGGGGTGATACCAGATGATATGGGGGAGATATACGATATTTGGGGCTGATACCAGATGATATGGGAAAATGTAAGATATTGGGGGATACCAGATGATATGGGGAGATATAAGATATTGGGGTGTTACCAGATTTGGGGGATATATACGATTTTGGGGTGATAGATGATTATGGGGAAATATAAGATATTGGGGTAATACCAGATGATATGGGGAGATATAAGATATTGGGGTGATACCAGATGAAATGGGGAGATAGAAGATATTGGGTGATACTGTAGAATATAGGGAAATATAAGATATTGGGGGATATCAGATGATATGGGGAAATATAAGATATTGGGGTGATACCAGATGATATGGGGAGATATAAGATATTGGGGGATACCAGATGATATGGGGAAATATAAGATATTGGGGGATACCAGATGATATGGGGAAATATAAGATATTGGGGTGATACCAGATGATATGGGGAGATATAAGATATTGGGGGATACCAGATGATATGGGGAAATATAAGATATTGGGGGATACCAGATGATATGGGGAAATATAAGATATTGGGGGATACCAGATGAAATGGGGGAGATATAAGATATTGGGGGATACCAGATGATATGGGGAAATATAAGATATTGGGGGATATCAGATGATATAGGGGAGATATAAGATATTGGGGGATACCAGATGATATGGGGAAATATAAGATATTGGGGTGATACCAGATGATATAGGGGAGATATAAGATATTGGGGGATACCAGTTGAAATGGGGAGATATAAGATATTGGGGGATACCAGATGATATGGGGAAATATAAGATATTGGGGTGATACCAGATGATATGGGAAGATATAAGATATTGGGGTGATACCAGATGATATGGGAATATATAAGATATTGGGGTGATACCAGATGATATGGGGACATATAAGATATTGGGGGATACCAGATGATATGGGGAGATATAAGATATTGGGGTGATACTGGGATGATACCAGATAATATTGAATATATGTAATAGTGGGGTGATACTGAATGTTATTGGGGAATATGGGAGATAAATTAGGGTGATACCGGAGGATATGGGGAGATATAAGGTATAGGGGGATAGCAAAGGATATGGGGAGATATAAGATATTGGGGGATACCAGATGATATGGGAAGATATAAGATATTGGGGGGATACCAGATGATATGGGGAGATATAAGATACTGGGGGATACCACATAATGTGGGGAGATACAACATATTGGGGTGTTACCGGATATGGGGAGATATAAGATTTTGGGGTGATAGATGATTATGGGGAAATACAAGATATTGGGGTGATACCAGAGGATATGGGAAGATATAAGATATTGGGGTGAAACAGCATAATATGGGAAGATATAAGATTTTGGGGTAATACTGGATGTTATGGGAAGATATAAGATTTTGGGGTGATTCCAGATGATATGGGGAGAAATAAGATATTGGGATGATACTGGATATAAGAAAATGTCAGAAATTGGGGTAATACCAGATAATATAGGGATATATAAGATATTGGGGTGATACTAGATAATATACGGAGATATAAGATATTGGGGTGATACTAGATAATATACGGAGATATACGATATTGGGGTGATACCAGATGATTATGGGGAAATATAAGATATTGGGGTGATACCAGATGATTATGGGGAAATATAAGATATTGGGGTGATACCAGATGATATGAGGAGATATAAAATATTGGGATGATACCAGATATGGGGTGATACCAGATGATACGGAGAGATATAAGGTATTGGGGTGATTCTGGATATGGGGAGATGTAAGATTTTGGGGTGATATTGGAGTGATATCAGGTGATATGGAGAGATATAAAATTTTGGGGTGATACCAGATGGAGAGATATAAGATATTGGGGTGATTCTGGATACAGGGAGATGTAAGATATCGGGGTGATACCAGATGATATGGAGAGATATAAAATATTGGGGTGATAACAGATATGGGGAGATGCCAGATATTGGGGTGATACCAGATGATACGGAGAGATATAAGGTATTGGGGTGATTCTGGATATGGGGAGATGTAAGATTTTGGGGTGATATTGGAGTGATACCAGGTGATATGGAGAGATATAAAATTTTGGGGTGATACCAGATGGAGAGATATAAGATATTGGGGTGATTCTGGATACAGGGAGATGTAAGATATCGGGGTGATACCAGATGATATGGAGAGATATAAAATATTGGGGTGATAACAGATATGAGATGTAAGATATTGGGGTGATACCAGATGGTATGGAGAGATATAAGATATTGGGGTGATACCAGATGGTATGGAGAGATATAAGATATTGGGGGTGATTCTGGATATGGGGAGATGTAAGATATTGGGGTGATACCAGAATTTAAAGGAGATATGGGATAGAGGGGTGATACCGGATGATATTGGGGGATATGGGATTTTGTGGGGATTCTAGATCATATTGGGAGATGATCACCAATAGGGTGACAGTTGGTAATATCGAGTTACATGGGAGAAAAGGTTGACAGCAGATTATATGGGACAATAGGATGACCTCCAGTAATATTGGGTTACATGGGACAATAGGGTGACAGCAGATTATACGGGACAATAGGGTGACTCCGGGTGATATTGGGCTATATGGGACAATAGGGTGACTCCAGGTGATATTGGGTTATATGGGACAATAGGGTGACTCCAGGTGATAATGGGTTATATGGGACAATAGGGTGACTCCAGGTGATAATGGGTTATATGGGACAATAGGGTGACTCCAGGTGATAATGGGTTATATGGGACAATAGGGTGATCCTGGGTGATATTTGGTTACATGGGACAATGGGTTGACACCAGGGTATTTGGAACAATAGGGTGACACCTGGTTATATAACACAATAGGCTGACAGCAGATAACTCTGGGTGTTGAAGCTGCAGCAGACGGCCCGGGATTTTCGGGTTTGGTGACTCATCTGGCTGGTTGGTTGATATTGAACTTGTGACAGTGCTCCTGGACGAGGCTTGGCTGGGTGAGGATAGGCTTGTCGGGTGTGGTGCTTCTCGTCTTACATAAAACTGATTGTTAGAAACAATCTGAGGAATCTGTTCTGATTCATCGTCTGTAGAGCGAAAGAAGCCGCTGGTGGGAGGGGTGATGGAAAAACATAAACCGCAGAGACAAGAACAACGAGGAGGAAAAACAAGAGAGAACAACAAAGAACAATGGAGGCCGGCAGACCGGCCGCTCCAAGCATGGAGACTTTATCATAAACCAGTGTACTTCATCCATCCTAATCTGATATTTCATGTATGGGTGGATGCCAGATCCCTACATCACAAACTGCTTTCTTATATCTTGAAGGCCTCCTGCACACAGACGCTCTGGCAGTCCATTTTTGGCTCATGCTCAAAGACAGACTGCAATGTATCCCTATTGGTGGGTGGAAGTAGGCAGACACCTGCATGGGCCCAAATCTGGGTCTCTCCAGATTCATTGGACCAAATGCAAAAAGTTTTCAGGTCTAGGTCCACTTTTCTGACCTGACCGGGTGCAGGCCAATATAAATGACAGATGAATGTCTACTTACATCCGACCACCCAGAAGGAGTATATGGGTCCGCTTATAACTCCATCAGGGGTTCAGTCCAGGTTCTCCTGCTGGGACAGCACAGAAGAGGTTAATGTGAAAGGTTCCTTAAGCAGGGTGCTGATCTAAAGCCCCCTACACACGATCAGATTATCGAACGATCTGTCGTCCGTTTTTTGTGGCATGCTAGTCTGATGTGGAAAGTGAAGAGATTACTTTCATACGAAAATTCCCATACGACAGAATTCTACTTCAGAAGTGATGTCATGTGTTGGATTGCTTTCTATGTGTTCTTTCATCTCTGAGCATGCCTAGTCTTGCTCATAAGATTTTTTTCCGTCTAAATCTGTACTAATGAGACGAAAATCGGACGTTGTGTTACGGACAACAAAAATTTTATAGGCTGCACATCAGGATTTTGTCAGCCGAAAAGTCGGAGTCGGCTGTCGAAAGCACCATACTGACAATCCGAAAATCCGCAGATCGGACGTCGGACGAAAATTCCCTTCAGATTTTCTTATCCTGTGTACGGGCCATTAGGATGTGAAAGTTTGCCTGAGAGTCTTAGTTCTCCAATTGCATTTTCCATTTTAACCTAATTAACCACTTGCTGACCGGTCACGTTGACCGTACTGCGGCAAAGTGGCTCAATATCGTCCAGCGACTTAGACCTATGTCGTTGGACTCCTCCCCTTGTGGGCGGCGCGCGCGCCGCCAGGGGCTCGCTCCCGCTGTATTCAGTCACAGCGGGAGTCGGGCCAGGGGAGGAGCGGCGGTGATCACCGCCGCTCTTCCTCGATCGTCGGAGATCCAGTGTGGAGATCCGCCCACTTGTGTAAACATCTCCTAAGTGACAGGCAGGGTCAGATTGCAGGATTCAGCATAGCTCAACCTGCGATCTGTCCCTGTGTCACACAGTCCCCTCCCCCCACACACGTCAGTAAGCACCAGGCATACATTAACCCCTTGATCACCAATAAAAGTTAACCCCTTCCCTGCCAGTGTCATTTTTACAGTAACAGTGCATATTTATAGCACTGATTACTGTAGTAATGTCACTGGTACCCCCAAAAGTGTCAAAAATGTCAGTTAAGTGTCCGATCTGTCCGCTGCAATGTCTCAGTCCCGCAAAAAAAAAAAAAAAAAAATCGCAGATCACCGCCATTACTAGTTAAAAAAAAAAATAAATAAAAATGACATCAATTTCCCGTAGTTAGTAGCTGCGATAACTTTTGCGCAAACTAATCAAAATATGCTTATTGCAATTTTTTTTACCAAAAATATGTAGCAGAAAACAAATTGGCCTAAAATGTTAAAAAATTTAGATTTTTACTTTTTTTTGGGGGGAATTTCATATAAAAAAATGTGAAAAATATTGTTATTTCTTCAAAATTGTCGCTCTTTTTTTGTTTATAGCGCAAAAATTAAAAATCGCACAGGTGATCAAATACCACCAAAAGAAAGCTCTATTTGTGGGGGAAAAAAAGGACATAAATTTAATTTGGGTACAGCGTCGCACAACCGCGCAATTGACCGTTAAAATAACGCAGTGCCGAATCGCAAAATATGGCCTGGTCAGGAATGGGGTAAAATCTTCCGGTCTTAAAGCGGTTCAAAATACGCTCATTGAGAATTTTTTTGTCAAAGACATGTAGCTAAATACATTTTGGCCTAAATATATGACAAAAATTAAATATATTGGATATTTTTTAACTCTCAAAGTAGAAAAATATTGTTATTTTTTCAAAATTGTCGCTTTTTTTTATTAATATCGCAAAAAATGAAAATCGCAGAGGTGATCAAATACCACCAAAAGAAAGCTCTGTTTGTTGGGAAAAAAGGACGTAAATTTCGTTTGGGTACGGCGTTGCATGACCGCGCAATTGTCAGTTAAATTTGCACAGTGCCGAATCGCAAAAAGTGGCCTGGACGTACAGCAGGAAAATCCTCCGGTGGTAAAGTGGTTAAAGTGAAATCCAACAGAGACGGCGAGACAAGACCCCCTTTTAGGAGGCGCATCAGAAAGGTGAAGCTGGACGGTACAGAAATCTCACCATTGGAGCACCAGATAGACATGGGAAGCCAAGAAG
This sequence comes from Pelophylax lessonae, assembly GCF_965119305.1. Classification (NCBI taxonomy): domain Eukaryota; kingdom Metazoa; phylum Chordata; class Amphibia; order Anura; family Ranidae; genus Pelophylax; species Pelophylax lessonae. The sequence continues at coordinate 668,002,909 of NC_138771.1, forward strand.
TGAGTCAACTGACCTGCCTCCACCCAGAATAGAAATGTCAATTATGGGTGGATTGGCCCTTCTAGCACCATAGTTGGGCCAAACTATATGCAAAGATGGTCAGGAGGACAGAGAAGGGCCTTCTCATACCAGAGGCGTAACTAGAACCTTCAGGGCCCCGGTGCAAGAAACCATGAAGGGCCCCCCGGACCCCTGGACGGGGCCCTTCCCTTCAAGCCTGGGGCTCTTTCCACTGATCTTTGTACCCTTTACTCTCGTTGCGGGGCCCTTTATTAAGGTCCCGAAGCGGGACCCTTTCACAAGTCCTGCAAAGACAGCAGAACACAAGTGAACTGGATGGAAGGAGAGGCGGGGGCAGCATACAGAAGAACCAATCTCCTCCATTTTCCTCCTGCAGCTACAGTAAGGAAAAAGGAGGACAGTGATTTCTCTACATGCTGCCCCCACCGCCCCTCCTATCCAGATGTACAGGGGAGCCGCGCAGGCGCCCTGGAGCATGGGGCCCGGTTGCAATTGCAACCCCTGCAACCCCTGTAGTTACGCCCCTGTCTCATACATTGCTGATCGCCTGGACTAACATGTAGATGCTCATCCGCCTATGAAGAACTCTTAAAGGGCCATGGCTGTAAACTGTGTGTTGTGGTGGTGACATCACAGGAAGGGCTAGTAATAACAATAATGGTGCAGCTGGAGGGGGCTGGAAAGGAAGAGATGAGGCCTGGCAGAGAGAGATATGATGTTGCTAAGGGGATCATTGACTTCCTCATAAACTAAGGCCAGGTGGCTCCAGGGAAAGAGGACCTGTCAGTGCAGGAGACGGGAGAGGGATTCATTTTCTGCACCGAGGCTCCAGCAATCCACCACTCAACATATTACTAGACATAAACATTGGCCTTTTACTAGACATAAACTATTACTACAAAAGTATAACAAAGACGTTTAATGGAGGCCCTACACTGAGAGACAAAGAACACCAAACAATGACTGCGGTCAGTGCCAGAAGGAGATACAGGAACAAAGAGAAGACAAAAAAATCAGACCATATCGAGACTGCAGAGATGGAGAAGTGAGAGGAGAGAGAGGAAAGAACAGTATGAGGGGGCGAGGAACAAAGGACGGAAGAAGAAGTGTGATAAGAGATGACCGATATGTAAGAAGTTGTGGAAAAGTAAGACGAACAGACAGGAGATGATGGGATAGAGGGGGGTCAGGTGTACGAGTGGGGTTCAATGGAAATATAAATGTCCCTTGGTAGAAGGAGCGGGCATCAAGAAAAGGGCTTTTCTTTTTTTTCTGTGAGCATAAAAAAAAAAAAAAAGAGAGAGAGAGAGAAAGAAAAGAGGCTCGTATAGCAGGAGAGGGGTATAATTTGGGATTTGTGGAAGAAGAGGGGTCTGGATAGTAGGTGGGGGTACATTGGAGCAATACGAGTTCAGTGGCAACCTCAATACAAGAAGAATAGTACAATAAAACAATTGGGGTTCAGTAGAAGGGTCTGGATATTAGGAGAGGGGTACAGTAAAACAGCTGAGGTTCAGAGAAAGGAGAAGGGTCTGGATAGTTGGAGAGGGGTACAATGAAATATCTGGAATTCAGAGGAAGGAGAGGGGTCTGGATAGTAGAAGAAGGGTACAATGAAACAATCTGGGTTTGGTGGAAGGAGAGGGTTCTAGATAGTAGGAGAGGGCTATGATACAATATTTGGAGTTCAGTGAAAGAAGAGGGGTCAGGATAGTAGAGGGGTACAAACAAACAATAGCGGTTTAGTGAAAGGAGAGGGGTCCGAATAGTAGGAGAGGGGTACAATGTAACAATTGGGGTTCAGTAGAATGAGAGAGGTCTGGATAGTAGGAGAAGGGTACAATGGAAAAATTGGGGTTCAGTGGAACAAGAGAAGTCTGGATAGTAGGAGAGGGGTACAATGGACTATCTGGAATTCAGAATTAAATGGAACAATTGGGGTTCAGTGGAACAAGAGAAGTCTGGATAGTGGAGAGGGGTACAATGGAACAATAGGAGTTTAGTGGAGAAAAGAGGCGTGGAGAGGGGTACAATGAAACCATTGGGGTTCAGTGGAAGGAGATAGGCCTGGACAGTGGAGAGGGGTACAATGGAACAATAAGGGTTCAGAGGATGGAGAAGGGTCTGGATAGTAGGAGAGGGGTACAATGGAATATTAGAGGCACAGTAGAAGGAGAGGATTCAAGATAGAGGGGTACAATTGAACAATTGGGGTTCAGTGGAAGAAGAGAGGCCTGGCTAGTGGAGAGGGGTACAATGGAACATTAGGGGTTTAGTACAATAAAAAAATTGGGATTCAGTAGAAGAAGAGGGTACAATGGAACAATTGGGGTTCAGCAAATGGAGAAGGGTCTGGATAGTAGGAGTGCTGTACAATGGAACAATCGGGGCTTGGGTAAAGGAGAGGGGTCAGGATATTCGGAGAGCGATACAATGGAAAAATTGAGGTTTACTGGAAGGAGAGGGGTCTGCATAGTAGGAGAGGGGAACAATGGAACAATAGGGGTTTAGTAGGAGAGGGGTCTGTATCGGAGGAGAGGGGTACAATCGCACAGTAGGGATTCTGTAGTAGGAGAAGGGTCTGGATAGTAGGAGAGGGGTACAGTGGAACAATAGAGGTTCAGTAGGAAAGGGGTCTGTATAGTAGGAGAGGGGTACAATGGAACAATATGGGTTCAGTGGAGAGAGAGGGGTCTGTATAGGAGGAGAGGGGTACAATGAAAGAATAGTGGTTCAGTAGTAGAAGAGGGATACAATGGAACAATTGGGGTTCAGTAGTGAGGGGTCTGGATAGTAGGAGAGGGGTACAATGGAACAATTGGGGTTCAGTAGAAAGAGAGGGGTCTGGACAGTAGGAGAGGGGTACAATTGAACAATAGGGGTTCAGTAGAAGGCGAGGGGTCTGTATAGGAGGAGAGGGGTACAATGGCGATCCAGTAGTAGGAGAAGGGTCTGGATAGTAGGAGAGGGGTACAATGGAACAATAGGGGTTCAGTAGAGAGAGAGGGGTCTGTATTGGAGGAGAGGGATACAATGGAACAATAGAGGTTCAGTAGTAGAAAAGGGGGACAGTGGAACAATTTGGGTTCAATAGAAAGAGAGGGGTTTGGATATTAGGAGAGGAGTACAATGGAACAATTGGGGTTTAGTAGAAAGAGAGGGGTCTGGACAGTAGGAGAGGGGTACAATGGAACAATAGGTGTTCAGTAGTAGAAGAGAGGTGCAGTGGAACATTTGGGGTTCAGTAGAAAGAAAGGGGTCTGGATAGTAGGAGAGGGGTACAATGGAACAATAGGGGTTCAGTAGTAGAAGAGGGGTACAGTGAAACAACTGGGGTTCAGTAGAAAGAAAGGGGTCTGGATAGTAGGAGAGGGTGTACAATGGAGCAATTGGGGTTTAGTAGAAAGAGAGGGGTCTGGATAGTAGGAGAGGGGTACAATGGAACAATAGGGGTTCAATAGTAGAAGAGGGGTACACTGAAACAACTGGGGTTCAGTAGAAAGAAAGGGGTCTGGATAGTAGGAGAGGGGTACAATGGAACAATAGGGGTTCAGTAGAAAGAGAGGAGTCTGGACAGTAGGAGAGGGGTATACAATGGAACAATAGGTGTTCAGTAGTAGGAGAGGGGTACAATGGAACAATAGGGGTTCAGTAGTAGGAGAGGGGTAAAATGGAACAATAGGGGTTCAGTAGTAGGAGAGGGGTACAATGGAACAATAGGGGTTCAGTAGTAGGAGAGGGGTACAATGGAACAATAGGTGTTCAGTAGTAGGAGAGGGGTACAATGGAACAATAGGGGTTCAGTGGTAGGGGAGGAGTACAATGGAACAATAGGGGTTCAGTAGTAGGAGAGGGGTACAATGGAACAATAGGGGTTCAGTAGTAGGAGAGGGGTACAATGGAACAATAGGTGTTCAGTAGTAGGAGAGGGGTACAATGGAACAATAGGGGTTCAGTAGTAGGAGAGGGGTACAATGGAACAATAGGGGTTCAGTAGTAGGAGAGGGGTACAATGGAACAATAGGGGTTCAGTAGTAGGAGAGGGGTAAAATGGAACAATAGGGGTTCAGTAGTAGGAGAGGGGTACAATGGAACAATAGGGGTTCAGTAGTAGGAGAGGGGTACAATGGAACAATAGGTGTTCAGTAGTAGGAGAGGGGTACAATGGAACAATAGGGGTTCAGTGGTAGGGGAGGAGTACAATGGAACAATAGGGGTTCAGTAGTAGGAGAGGGGTACAATGGAACAATAGGGGTTCAGTAGTAGGAGAGGGGTACAATGGAACAATAGGGGTTCAGTAGTAGGAGAGGGGTACAATGGAACAATAGGGGTTCAGTAGTAGGAGAGGGGTACAATGGAACAATAGGGGTTCAGTAGTAGGAGAGGGGTACATTGGAACAATAGGGGTTCAGTAGTAGGAGAGGGGTACAATGGAGCAATAGGGGTTCAGTAGTAGGAGAGGGGTACAATGGAACAATGGGACCCTGGCAGAAGGCCATAGCCGGGATGTAGAAGGGTGTCAGGCATCCCGTAGATCTCCGAAGTTAAATTACAAGCCCCAACATGTTCTTCCAGCTACGGATCAGACAAGGAGCTGATGAAATATGCTGGGAGTTGTAGTTCTTCAGCATCTGGAGATCTGCTGGCTGCCTGGTGCCGTAGGGAGATATCACACAGGAAGAGTTCAGACAATGGAAGAATTATTTTACAGGAGTAGTAGATGTGTGGAACCAACTCCCAGCAGATAGTCTATAAAAATATCCAATAACTGAATGTAACCCCAACCCCCCCCCCCATCCCCCTCCCTCCTGAGCCCAATCCATCCATAAATCTTGTAGTGGCGGAGTCTGGATCACCCCCCCCCCCCCCCAGAGCCTTGTGACTCCACCACAGATATGACACAAGGCTCCATGAAAACAAGACAAAGGACGGAGCCCTACAGAAAATGTGGAGGAGAGACGGGGGGCTGATTAATAAAGAGGGGTGCAGAGGGGTAACACCATCATAAAAAGGGGTGCATGGGGGTAACACCATACTATTAAGGGGTGCATGGGGTAAGTTGAGGATAAAAGTTACCAAAAGTTGGAAGAAGAAGAGAAGGGAGAAGAAGTCAGGTAATGTACTGAAAAGTTAGGGGGGCTGCCCCCCATATCACATGACAGTTGTCAGGGGGTCCTCCTGGGGCACTGTCCTACCTTCTTGCCCTCCCCCCAGGCTGCGGACGGTGGGGGTCTCCCCCTCTCTGTCAGTCTTCTCTTCCAGCTGAGGATATTCTGTGTCTGTGGAGGGGAGTGACTGAGTGCAGAGATGGAGGAGGGGGGGGGGGCAGAGCAGGGCGGGGACTCCCCTGGGGCAGATTGGAGGGGGGGGTGAGAGTGAGGAGTGTTATATTCAGGTAGAACTAGACAGCTGACACATAGAGGAGGGGGGGGGGGGCAGGAAATGACTCTGAGAAACATGCAGAGGAGGAGGACACACTTAGACCTGGGGGGGGGCAGGTGTGAAAAGTAATATCTTGTCCTGAGGCGCCCCCTAGTGCAGGAAACTGGTAATGCAGCCTCACTCCTCCTCCTGAATCAGATTCTTTCCATCTGATTGTATAAAGGATTCATTGTTTCCATATGTATTGCAGGGGGGGGGGGGGGGCGGGATATTCCCAGCTGCTGGATCAGCAAACTTCGCTGTACTGTAACTTCATTGGGGCCAAACCTTGGAAGACACAAGGAAGCGGATACACGGGGACACAGGGACGCGGGAACACGGGGACACAGGGACACGGGTGTGTGGAATATGGACCCAGCAGGAATATAATATTAGTGATATAATATTAGTAAATATAATACATTGTAATAAATAAATGTTTCTATTCTTCCAGGTGTTCTGTAATTGCGGATTGGACGTTCATCAATATAGAATGCAAGCTCTTCTTCCTCATTATATTAAACCAGCACCACTTACCTCAATGGGGACCCCCTGATTATAAAATCCTTCTATCCAATTAAGGACCCCCGCCTTTTCTGGCACTTTTTATTTACTAGTAAAAATCTGTATTTTTTGCTAGAAAATTACTTAAAACCCTCACATAGAATATATATATATATATATATATATATATATATATATATATATATATATATATATATATATATATATATATAATATCTTTTTTTTTTTTTTAGCAGAGACCCTAGAGAATAAAATGGTGATTGTTGCAATTTGTTGTGTCATGCGGTATTTGCGCAGCCGTTTTTTAAACATTATTTAATACACTCTAATGAATTTTAATGCAAAAAAAAAAAACAATATATAACATAATTTTTTGGTACAATTGAGGTTCAGTGGAAGGAGAGGGGTCAGGAAAGTAGGAGAGGGGTAAAATGAAATAATTGGGGTTCAGAGGGAGAGACATCTGTATAGGAGAGGAATACAATGTAACAACCTTGATGGTGGAGAGGGGTAATATGGAGCAATAGGGGTTCAGCAAAAGGAGAAGGGTCTGGATATTAGGAAAGGGGTACAATGGAAAAAAATGGGGTTCACTGGAAGGAAAGGGGTCTGTATAGTAGGAGAGGGGTACAATGGAACAGTAGGGATTCAGTGGAAGAGGGGTCTGTATAGGAGAGGGGTACAATGGAATAATAGGGGTTCAGTGGAAGGAGAGAGGTATGGATAGTGGAGAGGGGTACAATATAACAATAGGGGTTCAGTAGTAGGAGAGGGGTACAATGGAAAAATAGGGGTTCAGTAGAAAGAGAGGGGTCTGGACAGTAGGAGAGGGGTACAATGGAACAACTGGGGTTCAGAGGAAGGAGAGAGGTCTGGATGGTGGAGAGGGGTAATATGGAACAATAGGGGTTCAGCAAAAGGAGAAAGGTCTGGATAGTAGGAGAGGGGTACAATGGAACAATAGGAGTTCATTGGAAGAGGGGTCTGTATAGGAGAAGGGTACAATGGAATAATTGGGGTTCAGTGGAATGAGAGAGGTCTGTATAGTGGAGAGGGGTACAATAGAACAATAGGGGTTCAGTAGGAGAGGGATCTGTATAGGAGAGGGGTATAATGGAACAACAGGGGTTCAGTAGAAGGAGAGAGGTACAATGTAACAATAGGTGTTCAGTAGTAGAAAAGGGGTACAATGTAACAATAGGGGTTCAGTAGTAGGAGAGGGGTACAATGGAACAATGGAGGTTCAGTAGAAGGAGAGGGGCACATTGTAACAATAAAGGTTCAGTAGTAGAAGAGGGGTACAGTAGAACAATAGGGGTTCAGTAGTAGAAGAGGGGTACAGTGGAACAATAGGGGTTCAGTAGTAGGAGAGGGGTACAATGGAACAATAGAGATTTAGTAGTAGGAGAGGGGTACAATGGAACAATAGGGGTTCAGTGATAGGGGGAGGTTTACAATGGAACAATAGGGGTTCAGTGGTAGGGGAGGGGTACAAAGGAACAATATGGGTTCAGTAGTAGGAGAAGGGTACAATGAAACAATAGGGGTTTAGTAGTAGTAGAGGGCGTGGCTTCCGGCGCTGAAGATGGCCGCATAGATCTTCAGCTCCGCTCGGCCACCCGGGACATCGCTCACCTACAGCCTTCACAGCGGGTTTAAAAACCCCCACGAACGTGGCAGAACCTCCGGGCACCATGAGGAATAAAAAGAACACCTCGCAATCTCGCAAGCTGGACGGATTCCTTGTCTCCACCGCGGCGGGCAGCAGACAAGATGGCGCCGGCAGGTCCCCACAGCGCGCTTCTTCCCGGGACGGGAACCAACACCACAAGCCGCCACCGCTCAGGCAAGTAGCCAACCCGGACAGCGGGAACTCCTCCGGCGCTTCCACCCCTCCTTCTCCCTCCTCGAGAAGCCCGGCGAAGCAGCGCCCACGATGGTGCTCTCCCCCCCCCGATCCATCCCAACGATGCGAGATGGAGCAGGCGGCATCCTCTCCATCAGAACCCGGGGGCATGAGCACACCTCCTGCAGACCCCTTCGCTGCCTTCCCAGTGGGGGACCACCCGATCTCGGGTACACTCATGAAAGGAATGCTTCACTCCCTATGGTCCTCTCTGCACTCAGATGTGATGCAGAGTCTCTCTCAAACAAGGAAAGATGTCCAGCAGCTCGAGGTGAGGGTGGACTCTGTTGAATCCTCTATGACAAAATGTACTTTGTCTCTCAACACTCTCATTACAGCCCATAATGGTCATACTGATGACATTGACTGGATCAAGGACAAGCTTGCAGACCTGGAGGACAGGTCCCGTAGAAATAACTTAAAATTAAGGGGGATCCCGGAAACTGTCCAGCCCCAACACCTGCGCAAAATGGCTACAGACCTATTCTCGGCATTGATCCCCTCCTTGTCTTCCTCTGAATTGGAGATAGACAGGATCCATAGGATCCCTAAGCCTCACTTCATAGCACAAGACCTGCCTCGTGATGTCCTTCTTCGGGTGCACTTTTTTCAGACTAAGGACAAAATCCTAATGGCCTCAAGGCAACTCCAAGTTCTTCCTGGCGACTTCCCGCAGGTGCAGATACTGCCGGACCTCTCCAGGCACACGCTCCAGAAGCGTAGGAACCTCGCCACCATAACAAAAGCCCTGAGGAACCACCAAATAGTGCACAAGTGGAAACACCCGGCTCAACTTTCCATCACCCATCAGGGCCGCACTGTCACAATTGCTTCTCTGGAGGAAGGTATGGCTCTGCTACACCGCTGGGGAATCATCCCGGAGCCTCCATCTGCCTCCTCGAGATCCTCCGGACCTCCTTCGCCACAGACCCTCTCGGATGAATGGCATGTGGTGTCCCGTAAACGTTCTAACTCTAGACACTCCTCACCCGGAGGTGAGCTCCAGCACCCGCACACACCTGCTCAACGTTAGTCCCTGGCCAAGGTTTTGGCGACCTACTGGCCCCTCTTTTTCGGTTGCAGGTAGTACCTGCCTCTAGACTCTTTTTTATTCTTTGTTTGGTTTCCCCAGCCTCCCTGCCTTCCCTTCCCTTCCTGTTTTGTTACTCCAGTCGGAATGATGGACTTGTGCTCTTTGACATGCCCGCACCCCCCTCGGCCCTCATGCAGATGACCCTATTTACGTCTCTGAAGATACCATGACCATCAAGTTCCTTTCTTTAAATGTTAATGGTCTGAATCACCCTGTCAAGCGGTTCTCCCTCTGGACTGAGCTTAGCAACAGTGGAGCTGACGTGGCATGCATCCAGGAGACTCACTTCAAGCTTAACCATCAGCCCAAGTTCTCACACAAGAACTTCCCTACTCTTTTTTTCGCCAGCGCCCCTGTGAAGAAAAGAGGCGTGATGATTGCTCTGAGAGACTCGATTTCCTTCTCACTCCGCAACCTGACCCAAGATCCTGACGGCAGATTTCTCATTCTTCAGGGTGACTTTAATGCGCTGCCTTTAACTTTAGTGGCGGTTTACGCCCCCAACACTCACCAGAAGCGTTTTCTATCCAGACTGCTAAAGGAAATCTCCAGTAATGTTTACAGTAATTTAGTGGTTTGTGGTGATATGAACTCTGTAGTCGACCCGGGGCTTGACACCTCGGTGCCTGCCCGGGGCCGACAACTTTCATTGGCCTCTCTGTTGGCCTCCGAGCAATTGTTTGATGTTTGGCGCTGCCAGCATGGTTCGGAAAGGGATTACTCGTTTTATTCCTGCAGACACAAATCGTACTCACGTATTGATATGTTCTGGACTGACCTCCCTTCGCTGGGAAAGGCCTCCTCCTCGGCCATCAGAAACATCACGTGGTCTGACCACGCGGCTGTGGAGATGGTTCTGGAGGAGTCCGGTCCTAGGGAACGGTCGTCGGTTTGGCGTTGTGATGTAAAGGTGCTTCAGGACCCAGCTGCTGGTAAGTTGATTCGGGACCAGCTCTCAGAATTCTTTGCTATCAATGTTTCCTCCATGTCGGACCCCTGGGTGCTCTGGGGAGCGCACAAGGCGTTCGTCCGGGGAGTGTGCATCCAACAGTCAGCAAGACTCCGTAAGGCATACTGCCACAAGCTCACGGCTCTCTTAACCGAGATCCGTGACCTTGAGAATGCGCACAAATCTTCTCCCACCCATGACCTAATCTCGCAACTCTCCCGTGCAAGAGACTCTCTAAAGGCCCATCTCATGGAACGCTTTGACCGTCATCTGAGGGTGCTCAAGCTCAAGTACTATGCGCACGCGAATAGAGCGGGCAAATCTCTAGCAGTCAGGATTAAACAACGCAGAGTGTCCATGCGTATCTCCCATCTCTCACATGGACGGACTGGAGCTAGACTGACTCATCCCAGGGACATCGCGAATGAATTTGCGGACTTCTATGGATCCCTGTACAACTTGAACCGAGACCCTGACACTCCTCAACCGACTCCGGCTCTTATACAACAATTCCTGGACAAGTTACATTTACCCTCCCTGACAGAAGACCAGAGGAAGTCCCTATCATCCCCGTTCACTTTATGTGAAGTTTCCAAAGCCATTAAATTACTCCCCAATGGAAAATCACCGGGTCCGGACGGTTTGTGCAATGAATACTACAGAATTCATTGTGACACCCTGGGTCCACACTTAGTGGACGTGTTCAATCAGGCCGCTCGCAAAGCTGCATTCCCGAGTGAAATGTTGGGTGCCTACATCTCCACTATCCCAAAACCCGGTAAGGACGCCAGCCTCCCAGCAAACTACCGACCCATTTCCCTTCTCAATAGTGACCTCAAGATCTACGCCAAGATCTTGGCGTCCCGACTCCAGCCACTCCTCCCTCTGCTTGTTAAGAATGACCAAATGGGATTTATGCCGGGTAGGCAAACATCGGATGCTACCCGGCGGATCATCAATTTGATCCACCTGGCTGAGGTCTCCAGAACGCCTTCTCTGCTCCTAACGCTGGACGCAGAGAAGGCGTTCGATAGGGTGAATTGGCTTTTTATGCGGCTCACACTGGAGAAATTTGGCTTCTCGGGTGCAATACTGTCTGCAATTCTTGCTCTGTACTCCTGCCCCTCAGCAAAGGTCCTCACTGCTGGTGTAACATCGACTCCATTTCAAATTACTAATGGCACCCGCCAGGGGTGCCCCCTGTCCCCTACGATTTTCAACCTGATGATCGAGCCCCTGGCGGAGGCCATTAGATCGGATGGCGAGGTACGGGGGTTCCGTGTGGGGTCAGTATCCCACACGGTTAGCCTCTTCGCGGACGATATCGTTATCGCCCTCACTGACCCTACTCGCTCACTTCCGGCTGTCCATAGACTGCTCTCAGAATTCAGCTCCGTCTCTTACCACAAGGTGAACACATCCAAGTCATTAGTATTGAACCTGGAAATTGATAAACGGGTCGCTGACCGTCTCCAGAAAGATTTCCCCTACCCCTGGACTGTAGACTCTATTCCCTATCTAGGTATACTTATAACTCCCACCGTTAAACGACTCCTCCCTGCTAATGTAGAGGTCTTACTGAAGAAGACATCAAAACAATTGGCAGCCATGTCCAAAGTGGAGCTCTCCTGGGGTGGCCGGATGGCCGCCTATAAGATGTCGATATTTCCCCAAATCCTATATCTTTTTCGTGCCCTCCCACTGGCCTTCCCTAGAAAGTACTTAGAGGCTCTTTCCAAGAATATGCGAGACTTTATCTGGGGAGGCGCAAGAGCCCGGGTGGCTGCCTCCACTCTGGCTCTACCCAAGTTCATGGGCGGGGCCAAGCTTCCTGATCTGTATCTGTACTTGTGGTCCACAAGACTGGTCCAGCTCCGTATGTGGTTCTTCAATTCTACCTCCCTCCCCTGGGTTCAACTAGAAAGCCACCTAGCCCCCACTGGGGACCTCCGTCTGCTTCTCCTCGGGGACTTATGGATCCCATGGACGTTATCTCGGCTGCCCCCCACGTCCCGGTCTTCGATCCTTGCATGGCGCAGACTGGCTCTAGCCGGCGTGAGGCAGACGGAAGGACACTCCTTAGACTCCCGGTCGCTCCCGGTTTCCATCCTGTCCGCTCACATTCCCTCCCTCCAACTGACACACATGGCCAGGTTGGGTCTGACTTCTATCTCGCATTTCTACGACTGCGATTCTTTGCGCTCCACTGCCTCACTGATGGAGGACTATAGGCTCCCTTCCACGCTGCTTTTCTCGGTCCACCGCATACACAGCTTCTTGGCTGGGCACCCTCCGACGACTGGTCATTTACCTGCTAAGCCCTGGGCGTTCTACCAAACTGATTCACGCACAACCAAAGGCATCTCTATTTTTTATGACAGTCTCCTTGACGTAACAGATATCCCAAAATCTGTGCCCATGATTAGGTGGGAGAAGGATTTGGCGCTCACTTTCACCACGACACAATGGTCTAGAGCTTTAACGTCTACCTATCGTTATTCATACTGCACCTCCCACTGGGAACTCATGTTAAAAATTGTAAATCGGTGGTATTATACGCCTTACAGGCTCTCAAAACTGTTCCCCGCCACCCCAGCACACTGTTGGCGTGAATGCGGTGGCATTGGAACCCTGATTCACGTGCTTTGGGAGTGCCCCTCACTCACAAGCTACTGGAAAAAAACCTTCAGTTGCATAGCGGACTGTACGGGGATTCTACGTCCTCCGAAGAAGGAACTGGCGCTGTTGAACTTGGGTATTGATGATTACCCAATTCAATTTCGACAGATGATATTACATATTCTGCTAGCGGCTAGAATACTTATTCTGCGCAGATGGAAGTCTCTGGAGATCCCGGCTTTCTCTGAGTTAATAACGGTAGTGAATGATAATTATCGCCTGGAAAAGGCACTAGCAACTAATGACATGATGCTTCATAGATTTACTGAAGCGTGGCAACACTGGAAATATCATAAGCACTGACCATGGTGCTGGGCGGGGCGGTGGGGTCGGTCTCCTCCCTGACGCTTATGTTCCCACTGGGATGTCGGGGAGGGGGCTGTCATCCTCTCCGTGCTTGCCTGGACCGGTGGTCTTTACTCCTATCTGCCGATGCTTTAGGCTTACTCGCCACTCAGCTGGGTCCTAGCACATAGGTTAACACGTATGGTAGCACATATGATAGCTTGACTTGCACATAATGATTACTGCATGTACCTTGACAGTATTGGTCTATGTTCTTACTGCTGATTTTATAGTTTTGGAACCTACACCTGGTCCTGTTTGGAGTAACCCCCCCTCCCCCCCCCTCCTCCCTCCCTCCCTCCCCCCTTTTCTTGTACTCACGTTATGTACTACATGCCTTGTTTCAACTATTTTCATGAGAATGTTTGTACTTGTTGTTTCTCTTGTGAAATTTAATAAAAATTATTATTTAAAAAAAAAAAAATAGGGGTTTAGTAGAAGAAGAGGGGTAAAATGAAACAATAAAGGTTCAGTAGTAGGAGAGGGGTACAATGAAACAATAGGGGTTCAGTAGTAGAAGAGGGGTACAATGGAACAACAGGGGTTTAGTAGTAGGAGAGGGGTACAATGAAACAATAGGGGTTCAGTAGTAGGGGAGGGGTACAATGAAACTATAGGGGTTCAATAGTAGGGGAGGGGTACAATGGAACAATAGGGGTTCAGTGATAAGGGAGGCGTATAATGGAACAATAGAGATTCAGTAGTAGGAGAGGGGTACAATGGAACAATAGGGGTTCAGTAGTAGAAGAGGGGTACAATGGAGCAATAGGGGTTCAGTAGTAGGAGAGGGGTAGAATGGAACAATAGGGGTTCAGTGGTAATGGAGGGGTACAATGGAACAATAGGGGTTCAGTAGTAGGAGAGGGGTACAATGTAACAATAGAGGTTTAGTAGTAGAAGAGAGGTACAGTGAAACAATAGGGGTTCAGTAGTAGGAGAGGGGTACAATGGAACAATAGGGGTTCAGTAGTAGGAGAGGGGTACAATGAAACAATAGGGGTTCAATAGTAGGGGAGGGGTACAATGGAACAATAGGGGTTCAGTGGTAGGGGTACAATGGAACGATAGATATTCAGTAGTAGGGGAGGGGTACAATGGAACAATAGGGGTTCAGTAGTAGGAGAGGGGTACAATGGAACAATAGGGGTTCAGTGGTAGGGGAGGGGTACAATGGAACAATAGGGGTTCAGTGGTAGTGGAG